>NW_022158061.1:0-63722 GCF_003316985.1 Fusarium coffeatum
AAAAAAAAAAAAAAAAAAACCCGAGAAAAGATGCAGCAGGTTAATCAGTTTCGTGTTTGAAAAGGAGCGAGCAGTGTGGTGGGTTTGTTATGGTGGTGGATTGAGTCGCGATGCATCATTCTCATGCTGAGCGTCGTCGCCAGGCCACGTGACCGCGATCCTGAATCACTGTCAAGCACTGAACTGGCAGGTATCATCACTGTCCAACACTAGGTAGTAAACAAGGAACAGGCAACTCTTAAGCATGGATAGACATGCACTCTGAACATATAGAGCGATCAAAATGTTTCTTATCCCATGTTTTTGGGGGCTTGATGATACCCCGAGGTTATACCAGGAAGGTGAGATAAGAGATGGTTGTATGTATTACTTTCAGCTCTACTATCTTCAGAGGGAGACAAATGTACTACAAATGACAAAGCATAGGATGTTCTTAAGAAACAAAAAGATTGATTGATTCATGATCATGCTATATCATGAACATATAATTATGAACTTCCTAAACGATAGAAATATGGGGTATCTCAAGTGACAGTACAGGTAGGTGAGGTATCAAAAAATGAAAAAGAAATCAGAAAAGTAAAGAGTAGTGCTCCCGCCATTAAATGCTTCCCTCCTGCAAAGCCATCCATCTCTCCTGTAAATCGGAGTCTATACTGTAGCATGACCCGTTGTCTTCTAGTGGTATCTTTATGTGATCTGTTGATTGCTGTTTGTATCTTCTTTCCGTCGGCTGTATCGTTTTCTGGGGTATTCGTTTATCGCAGTCTTGGTATCTTCTTCTCATCATCGTCCATTCTTCTCCTCAGCGTCCTCTCGTATTTCGGTTTAGTTCTTGCATAATGAACTCGTCGGGGATCATAATATCCCATCATGTGTTTGGATTGTCGCTCGTGAAGTGTATCATCTACCTCCTTCTCTTGATCAAGTCCCAGTTGGACAGAATGCCATCCAAGGCCCTGGTGGCTCGGACCTCGTCACGTCGGAAAGGCGCATTGAAGATGCCAGGGAGCAGCATGGCGCTGTTGGCATGCTCCTGGGCGAATCCAACTTCGGCATCCTTTCCACACTTCTCCCTGGTAACGCGCACAGCTTCTTGAAGCAGATCCTTTCCAACACCCTTTCCACGATAGTTGAGGTTGGTGGTCCAGGCGCGAATAACACCCTTGCCTCCTCGGAGAGAAAGCGACCGTCTTCGTCTGTGGTTGGATGTCGGGCTTGGTTCGAGGCGAAGAACAAGGGTTCCAATAATGTCTTGGTTGAGACGGGCGGCTAGCAGGGTATCCTCCTCTCCATCGTCGGCTCGTAGCCAGTTCCATCGGAGCCGTTCAGCTAAAGAGATGTAACCATTGGCCAAGTAGCGAATACCCATGAGGTAGCTCATGATGACACCACAAGAGACCGTCATGCCAAGTCCTGAATCGCGAGAAACACCACTGAAGTGGTAAATAGTTGCAAGGGCAGCTGATAGGCCGGCGAGACAGATTGGGTGGAAAACGAGGTTTAGTGAGGCCCGCTGGCGCATCTGAGCAATTGAGTCGGCTACGAGGCGCATGCCTTCGACCTTGTCCTGAGGCTTGTCGAGGACCTCGAGAGACAACGGCTCAACATCATCGTCGTCGTCGAGTCCAAAGTATGGAGTGGAAGCTGCAAGCGGAGAAGGCGATGGCGGGACGAAAGAAGCGAAAGGCACAGATGGACCGAATTGTGGAGTGCTGGTGGCTGAAGTCATTGCCGAGTGAAGGACAAGGTTGGCGCGGAGGAATGTGAAGAAAGCTGTAAGTCGTGATATTAGCCATGGTGTCTTATTCAAGCATGGTAGTCTTGCTGATTTCCCTCTTCGTTGGGTATCCCGACACTCATGATGAAAACCGGCAGCAATAGTTCCACCTCAATATTCATGATTTGATCAAGCTGTATACGAAAATAGCTTCTTGTCGAATGTTGAGCTCGTACCAAGCAACCCTAGGCTGAATGCAGCCTTCTGTCGTGTGCTCAACCCTGCAAAGGTATGGTGACTGGGGTAGGCCTTGGTGGTGGCCACGGTAACCGAACGACAGGGAGCTCTTACAGGGTCCAAGCAACGAAGAGCAAAGCAAGACATGAGAAGTAGGAACTTACCAGCACTTGTCTTCAAAACCGGAACAGCACCAACTCTGTCAACCACTGTGCTTGGGTGGCAGGTCCTCAAGTCGAGCTCTCGAATAGCAATGTGCTGAGGACCTTCCATGGTGGTGTAGGTAGCCATGGTTGAAACGGCGTATTAGACTAACGTAGGTAGGTAGATAAAGAACAATAAGATAAGAAGTGTAGTAAAGGACGAGAGAAGGAGGCCAGCCTTCAGAAACAAAGTCGACCGAAGAGAGAACAAGGGTATCGAATAAAATAGTAGTATAATATGATGTGATTATAAAGTTGAGGTATAGCTATGTTTTGACAAACACAAGCTCGAGCGAGGAAGAGGGAGAGAAGAAAGAAATAGCTCGAGACAAGTCCGGGGGAGGACGAAGAGATTTCAAAGTTTCGAGAAGTCTACGGCAAGGTAGGGCAGGGTCAGGGTCGTCAGCTCCTGCAAGTCGATAAATAGGCTTAGGAACGACCCGACGCTCTGGTGGCCGTAGCGTCTCTTACCCTTTCGAATGCGCCGCGACAGACTCTGCATTAAGATCCTTGCATCTTGCGGCGCTGTCGCTGTCATGGGCGTTCGAAGCCGGATCCCTGGGCCCTTGGCTCATCCCTGGCAAGTGTTGGGCCGTGTCCGTCTGTCTGCGACTGTCTGGCTTCGTCTTTATCGTGGGAGGCTAGACAACAGAAATGCCTCTATGCACAGTAGAATGTAGCGCCAATGCGGGATGGTGGGTTCGCTTTTCCGTAGCGGGCTTGTCCATGTGGTAAAGGTGGTGTTGAAGTCGCTGGTGGTTGCGTGACAGAGTTGAAAGATACGCTACTATCTCGTCAAGCGATATCGATGATTGTTGGTCTGGACTCTCGAGAAGGATTCTATGTGATGGTGTACTTGGTATAGAGCACATACAGTACTGTAATGCACTGCATCTTCTTGGTATTGTACTGTGCCTATGCATGCCGCGTCTTATCATTATGCTCTCGCCCAATCACCGAGAGATATCTTGTCTTTTGGCAACACGATTGATGCTCGACAGCATCAGAGATGCTCGTTTTCTCCACTCAGCGCTGCGAGCGTAATCATCCGTAACCAACTTCACAGGCGTCGTCTTTTTGTTGAATGACACAGCAGGGGCCTTTCAGCCTTCAGCCCCTCATCTCCACCAGGCCCCTAGCAACAAACGACAGAAGCGGGGAGCCGAGACGACCAACAGCCCAGAGCTCGTTAGTTCACCGTTGGTGTGCCCTATAAACTCATAGTGTCAGTTGGCCCATGCTTGAAATCGTAATTCCATGAGCACGCGACGGCCAGTCAATCTAATTTGATTTGATCCTGCCTGGGGTCCAAGCTGCTCGATTTTAAAATAAAGGCTCACTTTGATTTACCTTGTCCCGGGGCAAATTCATATGCAGCCGAGTGAATAAGTGAGTGAGCCATGGCATGAGTTCGATGCCAAGTGTGAGTGGGCACTGATAACCTGCCTTTGGGTCTAAACCAACATTCTCAATATGCAAGTGCTTGAAACTTTGAACAATCGAGCGATGCGACATGATGTATGATGAGGCGTCCTTCGACGGCTCGAAACCTACGACGAAAAGATATTCGGCGCTTGGTACCCGGTTCCAACACGACATGTTCCGTAGCGGCCTTTCTATTGTTGCTAGATCGTCAGGGGCCTCGACAACCGAATTCAAAGAACTGGATAGTCTAGACCCGCGTCAACGGTCTCTCCCCATTGCACTAACCGTGCCGGCGCCGATGTCTTGACGCCATACTTCTCACGCGGAGATGTTTTCGACAGTCGGTCAGTCCAATAGTTCAGGTCAATATGATACATGCAGATGCAGACATGATGGCTGTATTGAGTAACCTCGGCGCTTGCAACGAGCTGATCGGCCTTGATGTTCCAGGTTCCATCAAGAAACGGCATCAGAACAAACCAAAATGGTAAATTTCATGTGGTATCACCTCCACTGCTGACGTACCCAGCATAACCCTGGTTGACCGACGTCGAAGTGTGCCAGAGCCAGATATCAAGATGATTGCCAGCTAATACAATAACCGACGGGATGTGTGGGGGAACAACCGAGGAGGATTCATCAAAGAGATTTGTGCCCCCGCGCCGCCTCAACATGATCCTTCGTTACCAACGGTGACTGACCGATTCGTTCGGAATACATTGGCCGATGCTCACTTATACATTTTTACTCTGCCCTTGGCTGCGTTTCTATTCCGATTTCCATAGAAAGTTTGATGTTTCCTCTCCCACTTGCCGTACTGGCACTAGTGATGTACTTGGCTCCTCGAACGGGCGAACCTGTTGGTTGGCGTTGCTTCGATTGATGGTGCCATCTTGTTGAATGAAAGATATGGTTGGTTGGTTGGTAGATCGATTTGGCTCTGCACCGTCGAGTTTCGTTTCCCGTTGTTTCCCAGTCGATAGGCAACGACAGGCCTATGCTTCAAAGTCTTGAAACGTTCGGTAGTGAAACCCTGAAGGAGCACGGAGCATGGAACCCGAAACGCTATTGCGTGCTGCCGCGTTTGACGACTGGTGATCCAGCCGCTCGACGTTGCATTGTCATTGTCGAGATTTGCAGGGATGTGTAACAAGAGAAAGGGTGAAGACCCTGAAACTGTTAGAGACCAGGCAGGCAGCCCACTATACGAACAGACGTACCAATTGATCACCCACCAGCAGATATTGATGCGTCATGGCTTGTTGACAGGTTGTTCGTTTCGAAATTTCAACTCAACTTCAATGACAAGATGTTTTCTAGAAGTCGCATTTTACGGATTATTGCGCGGGGTATGCACGAGTATTTGGCAGGCCGGGCAGGCCGGGCTGGCAGGCGAGTACGGTAGTACCTTCCAACTGACCTCAAGGCGACAAGAGATAGAAGGAGCAAACAGGTTGATTTGATCGTCAATTGAATTTCTTTTCCGTCACACTTTAATAAGAAATCCCAGTTCACAATGCCTCTTGATTATACTTGAATCTCTGTTTCCTGCTATTCCAATCTCGCCAGACAATGGAAGGCGGTACCAAATTACCATCACTATCAACAGTACAATTTTCACTGTTATTTCTCACCATTAAACATAAGGTAATTCAATTCAACATTCAATATTACACAACGCTAACAAGTTCCAGGATATCTACCCATACTCTATCTCCTTAGCCGATGTCCAAGAACCATACCGGCAAAGGCAAGCACTCGATAAGCCGTTCCAATTGCTACCAAAACACCAATGTTGAGCCACTTGCGGTCGAGATGATATCCAGTGACCTCGGCTGCGATGTCAACGGAGTAGAGATACGAGAAAGGTGCCACGAGTTGTCCAAAATACAATTCCGCCAACCATGTCGCAGGAGACGCTCGCCACAACCACTCCATATGCCAACCTCGAACGGATGCTAACGGAGGCGCGGCACCGGAGAGAATACCAGTGATGAGGGCAATCATGGTCGCAAACAATGGTGCATCTTCTCGGCGGACAACCATGCTTATGATGCTTGCCAGACCATAAATGCAGTAGAAGTACAGCACATTTGTGAGGAATGCCAGGCCCCAGTCCACGATAGGTACCGACAGCAGGAACAGCGGCACGGTGAAGTGCAAACATCCAAGAGCCATACGAGGAAAGACTGAGATAACCTTGGCAAGGAAGTAGGCCAGTCGCGAGTGGCCTGCTTCGGCCTCTCTCCTGTATAGCAGAGTCTCTTCAGAGAAGAGCTTGACACCAGGAGCACCTGCAACAAGGCCGATGGCAATGGCGATCAGGAGAGCGAAGTTTGGCGCAGAAATGAAGTCGATCGAGGTTGAAAGGACATCGTAAGGCTCGTGGAACAGACCAGTAAACATGATTCCATTTTTGGGATTGTTGGCGAGACCGAGCAGGGCGCCTGCTAGCACAGCAAGACCCATCTCGGCAAAGAAAGCAGCTCTCGCCCGGTATTGCTGAAGCATAGCACGACACAGACAAAGCCAAGCTTGCTTATAGTAAGGTGCACCACGCTTTTTGAGGGCTTGACGCATGCCTGTATCACCCAGCATCGTGGATCGGATGCTTCTGCGTTCATAAGCCTCTTCTTGCTTGTTTTGGCGCATCTTTGCCCAGTGAGAAATGAGGGCTTCCTTGGACACATCGCCCATGCTGTTGTACTCTCGACCGTTACCAGTAACGATATCCGTGATCACGTCACCATGGTTGCTGTGCTCGGGGAATTGGAATCCCATGCTCTCGAAATAAGTCTGCGACTCGCTCTGGGGACCTTCATAGATGGTCTGTCCGTTGCCAAGGAGGATAAGGTTATCAAATAGATCGAAAATTTCGGTTCGGGGCTGGTGAATGATGACAATGATGGAAATACCGAGTCTTGCGATAGCTTTGAGTGTACGCATGATGGACGAAGCTGCAGTTGCATCCAAACCACTGGTAGGTTCATCAAGGAAGATAGCCATAGGCGCTGCTGCCAGTTCCATGCCGATACTTACACGCTTCCGCTGACCACCACTGATGACTGGCTTACCGACACTACCAACCTGGGAATCGCGGACGTGTGACAGCTCTAGACAATCGATGACAGCCTCAACATGATCTTCGATTTCCTTCGATGTCCAGTTATGAGGAAGTCGAATCCGGGCCGAGTGAATAATATTCTCATACACAGTCAACTCAGGTAACACGATATCGTCTTGAGGCACGTAGCCCGTGAGCTTCTTGTACTGCTTCATCTTGCCTGGAGTATTGTTGACAGCAACGATGCCGCCTGTGTTGCTCGTTTTACCCATCAAGACATTAACGAAAGTAGATTTACCGGCTCCTGATCCGCCCATGACAGCCACAAGTTGACCTTGCTCGATGGAACCAGTCACGTTCTGGAGGATAGGCTTGGGGCTCTTCTTGGGATGGAAGACAAGATCGGAGTACCTGAAGGAAAGACCAAAGTTGGTGGCTTCAGTTGCTCTTCGCATAGACTCGACAAAAGCTCTGAGTTGGGGGTTGGCTTCTAGTTCTCTCTTCTCCGCTTCTGAGCTGTAAACGCTGTTTCGGTTGAGGGAAGCTTCGAACCCAGTTCGGGCGCGACCCTCACGGAAGTTGTGTCCGTAGGGCGACTGAGGACTATAGCTAGGTTGCATTGGAGCCGTCTCATTATCGACATCGTTCGACAGCTCCTTGTACCCACCTCCAGTGATTGTAGCCTTGACAGCTCTCATGGTATTATGTCTCTTCAACATACCGGCATGCGCCTTTGATGTTTTCTGCCATCGTGAGCGGAACATCAAGGTGAACATGCCTACAAGGAGAAGGACATCGACGATAACCATGATTATCACCGGGATGAAATAGCGCTGGAAGGTGGCACCCTCTGGGCAACTACTGCCAACATTGCAGGGCGTTGGCTTAGAAGAACCAGGCTGGCAATATGAACCTGCGGGGCAACGGATTTTCTTTAGACCTTTGTCTTCGACAGGACAATAGTAGCCCTGCTGGCAAACGACTGGCTCGAAGACTCCCATGCCCCAATTCGAGCCGTTGAACGAACAAGTCATACCCGAAAGACGTGCAACGGTGCATTCTCGATAAGGAGGACAGGATTGGGGCAACGAGTTGATGGTGTTGTTTTGGCCTAGCTTTGGTCAGCGTATATTTTGGGAAGAACTGCGAGAGCGCTTACAAAGGAATCCTTCTTTGCACCCTTCGCTCTGCCACGAAGATACATTCTGTAATTGAAGGGGAAGAGCACCAGGTCTCCAGCACGGTGCCGCGTCAATGGGAAGCTGATCGTTCAAGAGCTGGTTGGTGGCTCTGTAGAAGCTTGTGGAGAAACTTGATCTGTTGGTTCCGGTACAGTCACGATCGTAGACTGTAAGAGTGTTCTTGTCCTTCAATGGCTCGAGAGTTCGGCTCTTGGAGTTCCAGACAAGATCTTCACCAACAGGTGGGTTCGAAGCATCTTCCATAGGCAGATTCAGTGATCCTTTGCCGTTCTTTGCTTCATACCATTTCCCGGTTGTTATGTTATAGACACCTTGGGTTTGGTTTCCGATACATTGCCATGCTGCTTGGCCATTGTTGAAGTTCGTGTTGGCTTCAGCGATCTTATCCAGTCCCGGCAGCGCACGGAGACTGCAAAGGCATGCGGTTGTATCGAGAAAGGTCGGTCCTCTAGGGCGTTCGCCGGCAAGGAAAGGTTGCTGCGGTACCTTTGCGTCGTCGACGCCATATTGTGAAAGAGACATTGCGTCGTCTAATAAGGTGTGGGTGATATCAACAACTACACTCCCACACAGGCTCTTAATAAGCCTTGGTTAAGAAAAAGAGATTTACAACAACTGCTCTCATATTGGAAACGTCAGCAGAGCGCGGGCTCACATCTTTATAAGCTCAATGGTATTTTGCACAATACCGTTCTCTTCGGCAGTGGACCACAGAACCATGCCTCGAGACCCATGGACAGGATCCGATGCAGAGGCTCGGACTAGAGATCTGCCATGAAAAGTGCATGGGTTGGAATCCTTCCATGGATCCAAAGGGCAATGTTTGACTGTCTGTGAGATTTTAGTCTCCGAAAGAATCCTCCAGGGTACCGTCATTCATGAGCGGAGCCCAAATGAGCTTGTCAGACTTGAGCTTTGCGGTGAATTGCAGATATCGTTGCTGATCTCTTGGCACTGCGGTCACGGTTGATATGTACGAGGCGTAGTGCTGCGCTACGAAATGTCTAAACTTGTACATTTATCCCCTGATCTGACGGGGCTTGAGACGCAGTCATTGTTTCGTCTTGCAGCAAACGTCACCGCAATGCCTTGAGAACAGGTTCAAGGGCCTGGTTTTTTTTTACATCAGAGGCTGGTTTGCGGGTCGTACCAGCGCCGAGTCTCACCAGATGGAGCTTAGGTCGAGGCGCATTTAGCTGAGCTCTGGTGGAGTCTGGAGAGCTATCTAAGGCTTAGCGAGACTGACAAGAGATGCGAAAGGGCAAAACGGCTCAGTATAGGGCTGATCTGCCATTTCCTGGCGGGTTGTCTCGGTCTTTCCAGTGGTGTGATTGGTCAGTTTCATGGGAAATTGACCGCAAAAGGCTTGTTATCGCGCTGTAACATCACAGCCTCTTCCATCATCCTTATTCCTGGTTCCTGTCAGCAATGCCTCTCGGAACGCGGTGTGGTGCTTGCTTGTTTATTATCCACATATTATTTTAACGACTCCATCATGACAACCGATGAAACCCTGGATGAATCCTTCTTTTCTCCTCCAGCGGCCGCTCAGGAACTATCTCGTACGTTTTGCATCTTATGCCTTCGTCTGGTTTGCCGTGCTAGTGTCAGCCATAACCTCGCATTTGTCTGTGCCGAAGAGCGAGGCATCTTGGCACTTTGGACATCCATGTCGTCATGTCAGCATTGGTGTCACTTTATTACGATGTATACGGAAATCAGGGAGATATCGCGGGGTCTTGTATATCAGCCTGCGCCTCCTCTGTGGTTGAGGTTGCAGATCGCTACTGATAGGTGGTGATCAGCAGTCGCGTATGCTTGGAGCTGATCCGGAAGCGATTTTATAATACGATGCGCTGTATGACATGATCAGCTATCTGGTGTATGATTTGGGATAGTCTGATGTCTAAATTTGTCAACAAGCCAGCAGCTTGGTTGAATAGCCTCACATGGTCATTGTCAGAAGGATTAGCCGCTGTGACCATAAGAGATGAAATAATCTGGTTCCCTTATGCTAGCTTAGGCTACTTTCTTTTAGCATTCTGAGCCTTCGAGGATGATCCCTCTGTTTCCCAGCTGGCAGTGTAAGTTGTGACAATACCGATGACACTTGATTGGCTCCATCGCATGGGATTCCTGAAGCATATGCCGAAGGATTTCTCCGCGCAGTAGGCTCAAACACTTCCAGGGTCCATACAACTACCACCCTGGTAGAGTACCTTGGCAGTATTATGGCGATGTTGGTAATTCTCAAGGACAAATGACTATACCAGAGAACATGGACCGGACAGTTGCACGACATCGATATACGTTGGAATAAAGTATTTCCATGTTGGAGAACGCAGGTAACATTTTGTCGTAAATAATCGGCGACCTCGGAGGCTCCCGCAGCCCGTCAGACTCTTATATTTGGATGATGACAGGACAATATCGCTTTACAGACATATGATCAGACTTACAACCTTGAAGAGACATTGCGACTCTGAACAGGACAGTACAGTCAAAGGGGGCCATAAAGCTATTGCTGGTTTCGGCTCACTACAGCGATAGACTGGAAATGCAAGCAACTTTGCCCATGCATGATCGTACCTTAAGCTTGGAGGCACAGATTTGTCTTATGTCATGTTGGATCTACGTGTCGAGAGCTCGGCTCAACTAGAAAGTGTTCACCACTGCTTTGTATCTCGGGCATCGTCTGCAGCTTCATCGATACAAATAGCTTATAGGTAAGTAGTCAACAGAAAAGTTATCCTCTAAGGCTCAGGACGATGGAATAACGTAGTCTAGATAATAGTCTAAGCTACCATAAGGTAACTAAGTTACCTCGCCTCTTATGATCTCAGTGGCCAATTCTTCTAATACCCCGATGGCATCTACGTTTGGATCGAGAGTGTACTGTTTAGTGACTTGTCCTGATTTCATAACTAATGTGAATCACTGCAATATATCAAGAACATCTCGTACTCTTACATTCATAGACACCAACATACTTATATTTATCGATATCCTCATACACACTACTTCTCTTCTACTTGTACATCTACCCTCCATTCAACATCTGCCGAATCTCGATTAGTCATTTCTGAAAAGCAAACTATCTAACATCCACGTTTTCTCGGCTCTGCTGTCAAGACATATCAGTACTCAATGCACTTCCCCTGTTGCAAGACTGTAATATATTGCAAACCACTTGTACTCACCAAGCGGCGAAGTGTACTGGGATACAGAGTAGTAGTTGAAACTTTCTAGTTGATCTAATTTCTCGATATGTAGCTCCACCATGACATATAGCATAAAGGTATGTCTTAAAGCTCAAAGTATGGTCAAAGGACTGCATAAAGAGCAGTTGAATTGCCCATCAGATGCTCAGGGACTTGGAGATTTGACGGAGTTGCTATTCCGTGTATTCATGAGCTATCGTTCCTTCTATAACAGCAGCGTCTAGGTAGGTACGTAACCTATATCTCTCTTTCTATTTCCCTTCTTCACTCTAGACCTTTTCTTTCTTTCACATCAACACAATGTCCCATCAGCTCGCAGCTTCAATCATCTTAGATTACATTTTCAAGGTTATTGAATTATCTGAAGCAGATGCAATCACAGCCAGACTCGCATTCTACCTCCTATAAGTTATTGCTATAGCTGGTGCAACTGGGCATCCTGACCTCTTTCCGGGCTGACTACAAAGATGGAGATCAGATTACTGCTCATATCAAGGATGAAGTGGAAGAAGCAGACAAGGTAGAGTAGAAGACTACCTATCAGACCACTCCAACTTGACAGTAGCAAAACCCATATTTACGCGAACCGCAACAGTCTCCTTATACACCACAACGCCCTCAGGCTGAAGGAGAGAGAATCAGCATCTCCAAGACTACAGCTGTTCGTTAAGCACCAGTTGAGGCATCCGTTGACTCTCGGAACATTCCTCCTTACCTCTAAGACTGACTTTTACTTCGGTGTATCCGGAAGTGATAACTGTGATACAATTGAATAGTACTATTTACTGAACAACTAGTCTAATCTATCACAATGTAACTGAGTTACCATCTCCTATACTCTCAACAACCAGTTCTTCACGCTGACGCTTACTTACCCTAAACAAAGTCCCCCAAAAACCCCAACAACTCACTCCCCAATTCGTGATTGGATACGAGTTACTCGGCCGCGGGAGCCGAATTGCATATCGGAGGGGTTATGCTGATTAGCAATCCAGATCTATCTTTCCCATCAACAATCTCAAATCATGAAGGTCACCCAGGTCAGTCCATCCGCAACCAGATCTAGAGCCTTTACTAACATGCACTCAAAAGCTATGGTATTATCCCATAAAGGGCATCAGAGGTGTCCAAGTCCAATCAGCCAAATTAGGACCACAAGGCCTTCAGCATGACCGCCGTTTCATGCTCTGCAAGATCGAAAAGTCCGGTGAACTTACCAAACTTCAGTTATCCAAACATCCGGAATGCAGTCTATTTGAGCCAGAAGTCGTCGGCGATAAGATTCGGGTCAAGTACCTGACGCCGAAAGAGCCGCTTGTGCCGTGGAAACCAGAACAAGACACTGTTCTTGAAGTGCCGATTGAGCCAAACCTTGATGAGCTGGCCAAGGCAGACATCAACCTCCACCAAAGTCGTGTCGTTGCGTATCGTATGGGCTCCGAGTATGACGCCTGGTTCACCGCTTGCTTCGGGTTTGATACGGCTCTTATCTACATTGGTGATGGTCGACGTCCTGTGCTAGGAACATTCTCTCCCAAGGCACAAAACACTACCTCATGGACCTCATTGCTCGTCAGCTGCCTTTCTGGGAAAACTGTATCTCCCACCGAAGACGACTGGCTCACCTTCTCTGACTGTGCTCCATACCTCGTCGCAACGGAAGAGTCTCTCAATAACGTCAGAACCCGGCTACCAGCATCCGACGTTGACATGAAAGCGATGCGGCCTAACATTGTCCTGGATGGGGAAGCAGCATGGGATGAGGACTTTTGGGCGCAGCTGGTTATTAGTGAAACTCACGTTATAACTCTTACCAAGAATTGCAACCGGTGCACTTCACTCAACGTGGATTACGCAACAGGCCGTACAGCTCAGGGAGAGCGTGGGACGGTACTCAAGAAGCTCATGTCTGACCGAAGGGTTGATGCTGGAATGAAATACTCTCCAGTTTTCGGCAGATATGGTTTCCTTACCAGCAAGTCTGATCAAGACCACACTGTATCTGTCGGTGACACTGTGGAGGTGGCGGCGCGTCAAGCTGAGCGTGCTGTCTGTGACTGGCCCCAGGGTGATTCTAAGGCTGCCAGATATTATCGTTTCTCTAACACAAACCCAAAGATTTCTATAGTCCTTTCGTTCTGGCTGACGATTGCGGCCTTGCTAGGATTGCTACCTTGTTGGCTTTTCTTTTCCTAATTGAACCTTCCTTTCTTGCAAGCATTGTGCCCGAATCAGTGACAAGTGCATGCCACTTCAGATGCAAGCGAGTGTCTTCGGACGAGCATCATCTTAACTCTAGGATTACTGCAAAGCAAGGCAGTGTATTCGACACATTTGACCATAATGAGCCTTGTATCCGGCCGCCACTCGCCCAGTGTCCGCAATATCTCGGCGCGGGAGGCCGGAGGGGTGGGGTCCTGTCTCTTTACCTCCGACGCCGAGACGGGGCGGCTCCTCTTCGGTCTTCATATTGTCCATAAAGGGCCGGAGAACAGGCGGGAGGCGAGCAGTAACACGCAACATTAAGCACCTTGTCCAAGCACCTGGAAACGTTCCATTACCCTGTGTCTAAGACTTGCCGAGGTATGACAATCACGTTACGCAAACTAGTCACACAAGATACCCAGTATAATCTGGATCATATGCGACCTGGGACTTGGACCGTCGAGTGACATTGGGTTAAACAACTCATCAACGGATGTCCGTGGCCCTTCCATGCGGACACGAGGGATCAAGAGAGTTTGACCAAAACATGGAGCAGAGACTTGTTATCCAATGATTCAACGCAAGTGTCAAGTCGTCGACGAATACCACGATATGCTCGGACAATTCAAAAGCACCTCCAGGGCTTTGGGTACGTTCCCCGATGGGACCGTGTCGGCCGGCCGGCCGGGATGACGGACCCGGCAGGCAAGGGGGGCGTGTCGTTTCCTCGCGGTATTTGTTAAGGTTGCTGGCATGACTCAGGATGGTTCGGAAGAAACAAGCCATTGATTGAGCAACAAAGTCTATATGGTGTCTTAACACGTCAAGTCGTTGAAACATCTGCGAGGCTGGTATGTATGTCAGGCGTTGGCGCATCGGTAATTTGAAACCCTGGCCTGGGCGTCGACGTTGATCATGTACTGTACATAAGTATATTGTTTGAGGGCGAATGGGCTTGTGAGCGCTCCGTGTGCAGAGTGGACACGATATGAGACAACTTCCAACTAAGTTATTCTGGAAGGCTTCTGGCGGGCTTTGGATTTTTGCGGGCCGGCGCTACTGGGACGTCGATCAGGCCAGGGCTTTGCGAATCCGAGAATAGAAGCGCCTCGTTATGGTTCTTCAATTTCGGTGTCTCCTTGAAGTAGTGCAGAGTGGTTGTCGCTGCGCCATTGCACAGACACAACACAGGCTGCGACACACCACGTCGTTGTCGTCACAGCCGCGGGTTTCCCAGTGAAGGATGACGCGCGCCCTTTTCACGTCAGCCACAAGATACCGATACTAGAGGTTGGGATGGTTATTCGATGAGCTTGTTCGAGTAGCAAGGCAGATGATGGCCCTTGTTGCGCACAGGGCGAGGAAAGAAACCGAGCGCGAGGTGCTAAGAGAGGAGGGAAAAGTGTAATGTAGTGTGTAGTGTCGCAGAGACAAAAGATCTACAGTGAATAATGATGATGCTTTACAGCTGCAATAGTAGAGGCAGGGTTTGTATACGAGCTCGAGGCGGACGATAGTTGATGGTAGGGTAGCCAATGCCTCGAGGAGATTGCAGGATGTTGGTTTTTTCCTAATCATCCACCTCAGTCGTTGGAGTTGGACATGGAAGGCACCACTAGCAGGCAGCTACGTTGTAAACTACGCGTACCGCCTGCCCAATCAAGCCTCGTCCAGAAGATGGTTGTTAGCCGCCTTGTCGATGAGACGGATATGATAGACTGGGAAAACTCTCCCATGACGACTACATGGATCCAAGGTACAGATACTAAGTACCAACAAGTACTCAGGTTGGGACCTAATGCTTTGCCAATGATTCAGTTCGTATCCACCACGCCAATGGTGATGGTGATGATAATGATGGTCATGGTCACTTAGTGGAAGAGATACGAGTCGAGATGAGATGTAATAGTAATGTTTTCCATTAAATCCAAAACAATCAATATTGGCTTTCTTTCAACCACTTGACCCCTGATTCGCCTTGTATCTTTTTTGGCTTGAGCCATAGTCTATTTCAAGCGCCAACCCCAAACACCAACCAGCCCAGCATCGTCAAATTCATAGTGTGTTGCCATGCGCCCTAAGCCAAGCGGAAACTTTTGTTGGCTCCAATAGGATGAGATCATAACGGCGTTTCCTCTTTGTTTCCTCCAGAATCCACTCAGTAGCCAAGTTGCCCTAGCAGGCTGAGAGACTAGTTCTGGGGTACGCCCGCTGACAAGAAAAAAGAAAGGAAAAGAAAGAAACCAGCAAACGCCTGTTGTATGCGAATAGGAAATAAACAAGACGGGTATTGACGAGAGACAAAATGAAATGAAAAGAGAAAAGAGGAAATACCCCAAAGAGACCAGTCAGGGACCACCTGTAACAGATCAGATTTCCTGAAAAGGAAATTCGGAACCGCGTCGTAGATTGGAGGAGGTTCCCCAAGAACATGACACGTTCAAATTCCTTTCCATCCCTATCCATTGCGTTTTGATAGACTTGACTTGACTTGGCTTGGGCAATGTAAGGCCAAGCGAGACCAGCGTTGGTGAGATGGGGATTCCACAGGGGGAGGGGTGACTAGTGCTGCACAATTCCAAAAACGGGCCTGATGTCCCTGTGAATGGAATCTCCCACGTGGAACGTGCAGGGCGCTATTCCGTCATGGAAACCAGTGCAAAAAATCAAAAGTCAACCCCCAAATACCACCGTTTGGCCGAATCTCCATTCCCCACCTCAGGCTGGCATGAATCAAGATAGGCGTACTATAGCGGACAGCCTTCTTCGTCTTCAGGTGTCGGTCAGGTATCAGGTTCTCTGCATGCGATATGTTGTCTTTTGAGGCTTAGCCCAGCTCAGCTCAGCTGTGCCAGATTCAAAACCTCAAACCAGTGGGTATAACTCCAAGTGACGTTTCGTGCGTGATACGTTGACGATGGGCGATAATGAATGATGGGTGCACGTAAGGGGTGTGTGACGGTTCGGTAGCCGTGCATCCAGAGAGCCAGCTCCGGGCTGCCGTTCCGCAGAATGCCAAGCGCAATCAAAATGTCCTTCATGGAGCTTGATCTTGTTCGATGTGCGCCTGCACCGAGACTAACAAGGCAGCCATTCATTTTCCGTTTGGGTTGAGCCTCGCGTCATGTTAGTCAGGGCATGGCCACCAACTAGCACATGAACGACCAGCGCTGCAACAAAAGCAAATGCTCAGCACACCCATTTCGCATGTGGATGACAAACAATGTCTCGGCATAAGAACCTGGGAACAGGTCCTTAGGAAGACTGCGTACAAGGTCGGCATAGATGCAGCTTGCAATAAGCGCACTCCCAGATCATCCAGTGAGGGCCGGAGCGACAGTGCTGGCAGATCCATTGAACAAGAGTGTTGTCCGACTTGATCATTCGGAATTGGTGGGCGCAAGCGTTGGCCATTTTGTCGGGACTGTGGCTGTTGTGTGGGTGGTACAATGGGTGTAGAAGCTGTCCAAAGTGCTGTGTCTTGATTCCTGAACCCTCTCACAAGATTCGGCCTGATTGGGTACGGCTATGTTCCTGGGGAGCACAGTATTAGCCTTGCATACTACATCAGACAACCCAACATGGCTGTATGTAAGATGCGGCGTCAAAGGAACCTTATGCCCGCCTTTCCTAGAACTTACACGATAGTTGTAGTGGGAGCGTCGAGGTATTCGAGGCCGAGTGTTGTCAGATGCTAACACTGCGATGCAACGGTAGAGAGTAGGGTTGCTGTTGTATTGTAGGGTGTAGCGGACAAGAATTGAAGTAGAATAGAATAGGCAATGGCCGGGTGAGTAGTTGTGGAAGGCGTTGATATGATCTGGTCTCGATGACAACGAGAGGAGGTCCAGAGGTCTTTATACTTTGTGGAAGGGGGAGGGTATGAGGAAAGATGCCAATGCTGTTTGTCGGTGTCTGTGCCAGTTGTAGGTATCGTTGCAATTGCAAGGCAAGGCAATGTAAGGTAAGGTAATGTAAAGAATAGAAAAGTAGAGTTCAGTCTGATATGATGATGTCGTTTGACAGGCCTTGCAAACGAAGAGCCGGGATGTAGGAAGAGCGGCCGGGATGAGGCTTGCATCAACGGGTCCAGGAGATAAACGACGGAAGAGGCACGAGCGAGCAACGAGGTAAGCGGAAATGCCGACTAGACAAGGTAGTGCCAACGGGTACCCAATGGAGTAGATGAACGGAGGTTGACGGGAGACAAAGCGAGCGACCGAGCGAGACGAGGTTGAGCCTGGTAGGTTAGGTAGTGAAGAGACGACGATGGATGGAAGACAGGGCAGGGCAGTGCAGTAGCAGTAACAGGACAAGGGACTGCCAATGCGAGGTATGGAAAGTAAGGTAAGGTAAAAAAAGGTACGGCAGTGTAGGTAGCTTCAATGTTACAACACTGCTAGGTTCCCACGGGTCATTGATGATAATGTACCCGCCAACGAGAAAGAGCCCCAGATGTCAGGTCGTGTGTGTGGATGGTGGTAGGATGGACGGACGGACGATGTTGATGCCCGTGCTCTCTCTTCCCTTTCCTTTGGTCTCTCTTTGGATAACATAACATCCCCATGTCAGGGCAGTTACCATTTGATTTGTGAAATCTACCGAGTTGTACCGTGCCTGTCTGGGTTCTGGGTGTACTCCAGTCCAGCTGTCGGTGAAAGACCCAGATGTGTCGTGTTCCCTCAATATAGACCCCCGTACAATTGGAGTTTTGGATGGGAAAGGAAGCCCTGTCCCTGACGCTTCTGGAAGACTGAGAAGAATAAAGAGGGGGGAGGGGGAGAGAAGAGTAACTTTGGGGAGTGGAGTAATTCTTTAGAGGGGTGTAGATTTGGAAGGGATTCTGAAGAAAGGCAAGAAGCTAATCAGGTACGCTCCCGTAAGGAAGGTAAGGTACAGTACAGTGCTGTACCGGAAACTGAGGTAAAGTGAGTGGATGTAAGGATCCTATGACATGGGAAGCTTGTATCCACTGATGCAGGTACCTCGCCTTGTTTGATCGCGCTAAGGCCAATTCAATTACAGTGGCCGTGGTAGACTGTTCAGTGGGAAAGAGCCGATGGGACAGAATTCAAACGGCAGGAAGGGAAGATAATTAAACAACGGCAGGTACGGAAAGGCAATGGCAATTGAGGGGATGACGAATTAATGAGGTAAAGGCCAAGAGCAGATAAGGCAGGAGGCAGGTCAGGGAAATATAAGTGACCTAGCTAATGTACGGATATGTACGATACAGTAGATGCAGTAAGGTGTGGTTGGTAAGGCTAAAGTTAAACGCTACAGTGGACAAGATACAGAGACACCAAAAAAGCCACGAACATGCCATCATGGCCCACAGGTACATCAGGCCTCTAACTCTTGTAGGGCCCCCGTCCAGCGTCCTGGTTCTCGGGGCACCAGGATTATGGGAAATGGTGGAGACTCAAGACACCTCTAGGACCAAAACCAGCCCAGCCCAGCCAGGCCAGGGGGGGTGTCGGTGTCTAATGTAACAGCCTAAGAGACTGAGACCAGAGTAAAGAAAGCTTGTGAAGATGCGTGTGTGCTGCATCTTGAAAACAGCCCTTACGGAATCAATACCGAGAGCGCGGCAGATAAACCTAAAACCTTGGTCTGCTCTTAGTCTTGATTCTGAGCATTAGTGTGCTTCCAGAAGAGAACCGGCCGTGCCGAGGCAGAGGAGGATACGAGTATAGCAGAAACTAAAGAGAGTCAGACCGCAGACAACCAAGGTCACAAGGTCACAAGTTCACAAGTTCACAAAATCACGATTCATCATCAAGACTGGTTGACCTCAACCGGCAAATAGGAAAAATAACCATCATCCTCTTGGCTATCCTATCCTATTCACCCATTCACCCCTGGATGTGATGTAAGAGAGCGGATCCTTCTCGTCCAATGTCAAGATAGAATATCTACCGAAGGGGTAATGATCCTAGTCTAAGATATCGTAGTGTCGCAATTGGACGGGACTTTGATGTCTAGTTCTCGGGGAACCTCCAATGCAGTAGAGATAATCAATGTTATGGTTGTCTCAGAGCAAACAAGCCGTTGAAACTGAGATTAAATCGAGACTTTTCGGAAATTTAACCCGCAACCTCAATATGGAAGGGAAGGGCACTACGGCTAGTCAGATGACTGGTTGTTTGCTCGCTTTCTTTGTCGTGCTTCCAGCCGTCTCTTACATATCGTATCACCAACCACCTCACCCTCATCCTCATCCTCACTTTGAAGAGACACTGCCTTCGGCATATCTCGAATATTGATGCCGCGAAGCTAATGCTCAGCCTCAAACATCGCTTCGCGGATCCAATCAACCTGTTACAAAATCAAGAGACTCACGGTCCTTCAAATCCTCAAACCTCCGTACTTTCCATGAGCTAGAACTCTAGTCTTCAACTTCTAGAGTTATGATCCTACTCGGAAAGGCCCGAATCGCTCAATAGTCCTGTCCGTGCTGAAGAAGATCACCATAAAGCGTCATAACCCCAGATACTCAAAATAGGGCTTGGAGCTCAGCAGGGGATTAATGTAGAAATGTCAGATTCTAGAGCCAACACCCAGTAGATCATCTTTTGGCGGCATTCTATGTTTCCAACTCAAACAGCAAGGCAGGATGTTTTGCAAAACTCTATTCTCAAAAGCCAATGCCATTGAATTGCCTTGCCATGGCTCGTTCATGGACCAAATCGGCTCTCTCCCGCAGTAAAGTATGAGGCTGGCGAGAAGACAACCCTGTCCTTGCCTTCAAGCAGCTGCAGTACTAATGTATCAACCCTCGTACTTGTCCGTTTTCTGTCATTACAAAACAGTGATTTCTTCTGCAGCTCCAGCGCTCAGACGCCACATGTTTATTAGCTGGTCCAAACTCAGTTCCGAAACGCTGTTGTACATTTTTAGCTGCATGACTGTAAACACTTTAGAAAGACCAGGGACCAATGACGGTACAGAAATAGACAACTTGTTGGTAATGTCTCAGCATGTAAACGATAGCCGTTGTTTGACAACTTTACTTGTCAAAAGTTTGCTTGGCCATATATCGGACATGGTTCAGAATGGTAAAGCTGCCGTTGACTAGTCTTGATATTTTCCCTATGCATTCAACAAACTCTTGTCTTTCTGTCTGTACTGCCTATTTCGTTCTATTGCATTGTTAGTCTCCGTGATGTCTGGTGATTGCCCGTTTTTCGGATATAGAGTCCACGTTTGGAGGGGTCTAATTTTGAGTACAGTGTCGAGATGAGGCGTGACTTGATATCCTTGTAACTCGTGGACCCCCATACCAATACCCGGTATCATGACGATGTTGAGCCTCACCGACCGCCTCGGCTCATATGTAGGTCGGCAAACTCGTCCCGTTATACCACGATGCTAGGGAGGTAGTATCCCACATATAGGGTATTCTCTTAACCGGGTGTTTGCTCAAGGTATGTTGATACTGCTCCCATTGATATTGCTACCGGACATAATGGTCCATTTGGTTGTTTTCGTCAAAGTTACATCTGAGCAGGTATAGCAATGGTCGAATAAGCAGTTATCCAATTGTCTATCGACCTTCTCCTCTTTTTGCGTGGTCTGATAAATGCTGTCCTGTCCCTTTTCAGCGAGATGCACCGAGGCAACCTAAGAAAATGGATGTTGTCTCGACCGGCCTCTTTCCCTTTTGGATCTGCGACTGATGACCCCTCCACTTTCCCCGTTTACCATCCGTCCGCTTACACGGATTGGAGTCTCAACTTTCCATTCGCTAGGAAGTAGCTACCGTCGCTCAACTGCCTTAGCTACCCCAACCTTAGTACCTGCCTACCCAACTTGATGGACTCAACCCAATGTACCTTCCCTCTCTGAATAGGTTCGCTTCTAAGACCCTGTCATAGAATCTCGTCTCGCACCCCTTTCATCTAAAAACTCTCCTCTTAGCATCACCACCATCGTCTTATTCAGAGATTACAAACAGAAATGCTCGACAAATCTTTACATCAATTGCCCCCAAACAGATACAGATGGTCTCGCGTTCCGGTTATCAAGGGCACAGGGCCATGCTTGTAACAAATTCCCTGTCTGCCATGCCTGTTTTCACTTTATCGAATATGACAGCATGTCAGACCTTGTCTCTTCGCCTCCAGAGAATCCTCCCATGATCGCCATGATATCCGCCTGATTGCCATCTTTAATCATCCGGTTCACGGTCCTCGTAAGATTCCTCACGGCGGGTATAGCTGATACTCTTCCGTGGTATTTGTTCATTAGCAGCTTACAGCCTTTATCCATGTCTTCCAAGACCAAAGGCATATCTTACTTGGTATTCTGTACGGCGCTGAAAACTGCTGACTCGAATGCCATGCGACCCTCCCGTTGGGCCAACAGCTTACACGGCGCAGTCTCATCCTCTTCTAAGGACCAGTCCCATCTTTCAAAGTCTCCATCCACATTCAATTTGCCCGTCGCCGGCTTAATCTGGCGGACCCGGCATTTCAACCGCCCCCATTCTCGCCAGGATATGTCGACAAACCCCAGAACGTCGTTAAATCGCTGCTTGCTGCAAGCTATCCTGCACTCTGCCACACTTTTAGACAGCCACCCGCTCAAGAACCCCCGGCTGTCACAAGCCAAGATCCGCGACCGTTGAATGTCATGATCGAATTACATGGGCCTTCATTAACAGATGTCTAGACCCCAATTACACGCCTCATTTCTGAAACCACAACCCGGACCGCACATATACAGAGTTATCACGTTTGCGCTTAGAGTTTGCTCCTTCTACTACCTCAAAGAGTTAAACCTCTACCGAAAAGGTAGACAACCACCTCGCCTCGGTTTCAACCCCCAGCTAGTTGCAGAGCAACAAGATACGATTCGATTGACGGCTTCGACTAGGTTTATCCCGATACCACGCAAAGTACACGCGTTCCCCCACTTCTTGCAAGTGCAATCGAAGTTTCGTGCATGTCAAAATCTTACTGACATGGTTCTTCGTCTGGTCTCGAGTGCATCCTGTAGCCTAGTGCACCATCTGCCGGGGATATCGGCATCACATTTCCCATCTGCAGGTGTCTCTTTCTTGTCTCTGATCCCTCAACGGAGTGCTTCCCTTTTCAGGATTCAAACCCGCTGTCTTGAACCCTTTGTGCTCAAGTGACGTCGTCCAGAAGAAGCTATGATGTCTAGCGGTTTTTGCATGCTTGAATTGAAGCTTGGGCCTTAGATTCTACAATTGCCTCATTTTGAGTTCTGTCTCCGATTTGCTGCCTCAAGGTTTCTCATGCATTAGAAAAGACTTTACGTACTTATATCTACCAATCATGTCTTGAATTAGCATTCAAAGCTAGTTTTCGAACGGAGCTTCTGTCACAAGCCTCACATCGCCAGATAGTCTTGACGCTCTTGGCAGAACTCAAACACGAGCTCGTGTATCAGGCGACGACATATCTGAACAGATCGCAGCAAGAACCTACCAAGCATCCACAAATTCCAGAACGCATGGCGAACCTGTCTCCAGGATAAATCAAAGGACCGTGGTCCTTGTCGCTTTCGCGTGAATGCCTCCACAATTCGATCGTCAACGTCTTGTAGCAGTTCAGTTCCCCGTCCGTCATGTTAATAATGGCACCATCATATGCATAGCATTGTATACCTCGCCTGTTCAGACACATTCCCCTGACGAGAACCAGATAATCTCTACCCACAGCTCTGGACCGGTTTCAGGACATGGAATTGGAGTCTAATACGGTGACGACTGCGACCCAAATTCCTGGTTCGTGGGGTTGATAACCTGAGCCTTTTTTTTCTTTCCTCCAACCGAGCCCACACTGTTGGTTCACGGAATCAGGGGCATTTTACTCGAAGATTTACGCCGAGCCTCGGAGAAAAAGCGAGATCCCGATGAAGAAAGTGGTGCCAAGGATCTCAAAAAGGTGACTAACATAATCTCATGCTAGAGAATAAGTTCGCCATGTGAAGAACTTATTAACCCGATAAGGGCGTCTGCAATGCAACGACACAATAAGTTACGTGAGACTATCATCATGGTTTTCACATGTTAAGTTGTAATTTCAATGGTACAAGTTTGTAAGTGGGTTGCTTTTATCGCTTGGGTATTTATTTCAATGCCTATCTGCAGCATTCTGAAAAAGTGACAGAATATCTCAGAAGTTCCCCATCAGTTCGTCACAGTACTGACAGGCTACATGGGTCGCTTACACACCATTGCCTATCCGCTTTCTGAGTGTGGGACATGCCCCCAATGTAAAAAAGAAAATTGAACGCTGGAGTCCCATCCTGCAGCCTTTGTCACACAAAGATGATATGTCCTCCTTTCATCTTCTTCTCGGGCCTAAATCCCGGACCTAGGAGATCATTACTTCACCAGCACCAGTTGCAAGCTCCTCATCTCCCTTTTCAGGGGATTTGGGCTGATCGGTTAAGCCTTTCGACGGCGCAGCCTTCATCTCTAACACATCGCTGTCGCTGCCTTGTCGCTCAAGGTCTTCAAAGGTAAATGCATCAGACAAGTTGACAGCCAGGAATGTCTTTGGTAGTTTGACCCTACAGAGGATGTTAGTGGGGAATTCACATGGAAGACGTTGTGGCAAGGGGATCTTACTGGTTGAACTTGGCTCGAAGGGTCTTGATAACCTGCAGCCAGTCCGCGTGTGGCGTCAAGCTTCGTCGGGGAGCACATCCAATGCAGTGTCGGCTGTCGAGTTGGACATGCAAGGGATCGAATACGTGACATCCAGGGCTGATGGTGATACGAATACTATATGTAAACGTGGGGGCGTTGTGAGGTGATGATCCGTCGCCTGCCGTCTTCATCTCAGCTTCGTAGAGCTCAAAGCAAATTTGAGAAAGATAGTCGAGCTCAGGGATAGTGCTACGCTTAATCTTAGTCTCAACACCTCCCTCAATGATGCAGTTCAGCAGTGTGTAGATGTGCGACTCCTTAGTGAAGTAGAAGAAGGACTTTGCGTCGTCTGACGCTTGCATCTCTTCCAGATCCTGCACGATCTCCTTGAGTAGAGGCAAAGATGTGAGCAAGCCAATCTCAAGTTTCTCGCTGTCAGAGATACCGTATTCTTGAGGGCAGATGAAGTCAAACAAGACCTTAGCAAGGCGGTAAAGCTCTTGCAAGGGCTCATTTTGAGCATCTGTCTGGGATGCAGTCTGCTTTGTTCCCTTGTAAAGGCGGAAGTACTGCTCTGGCGGTGCCTCTTCATTAAAGTGTCGTAGATTGTTAAGGAACGACCGTCTTCTAAACAATTTCTTGACTGAAGCGGAACGGCCTCCAGCGTCCGCCTTATCAGAACCTTCTGGGGAAGGATGCTGGCTCTTGTCCGCTTTCTCGTCAACGGACTTGCCATCTTCAGACTCCTTTGGCTTGCCCTCTTTGGTACCGGTAGCTGTGTATTCGTCCAGCATGTGGTTGGGTGGTGTGTACACCCACTCCAGGAACTGACGGTTGTGCAGCGCATCAAACTTCATGGTGTCATAAAGCTCCGATATCTTGCTTGGGTCAACCTTATCGCCATCGCAGAATTCTTGGAACAGTTTCTCCCACCGCTCTCGGAATAGCTCCGCATCTTCACCGCAGCACCATCGTGACTGGATCTGGTTGATGGTGTTTGCCTGGGACATCGATGATGCGGTGGATGAGCTTGAGTTGTCCCCAGACAACTTCTCAGTGCTTGGGTTCGAGATGGCATTGAGTGACGTGACAGCACCACTGTACAGCTTCTTGTAATTGTGATCCATCACACGTCGGTGGAAATTCATCAGCTGTACGACTCTCGTCTGCACCTCTGAAGGCTCAGGCATGTTTTCTGGCCAAGTAAATTGGGCAGGACGCTCGTTACCCTTGCGCAGCAGGCCCTTGAGCTTCTTCTTCACCTTGTCCATCTCATCCTTAGCAGCATTGGAGTCATCCAACAGATCCTTGCGAATGGTGATGAAGTCTTCTGCAATGTCCTTCTTGCCCAAGAAAGAAGCAGCCCAGATCTGCGCACTTGTGGTTACACGCCTCTCGGAACTGCTGAAAACGTGGACCTCGTCCAAGATATCCCGGTTCAGAAGCATGAGGTCGTTGCGCATATTCTCGCCCAGTTCTTGAGACTGGTATCGGGCCGAGTGGGTAGGCTCACCTCCCCATTTGACAATGAGCTGCAGTTTATCAAGAACCAACCTCTCCTCAGCAGCAGTGAACTTGGACATTGTAACGCCAGAGAGAGAATCTTGTCGTTTTGGTGCCCCAGGAGGTTTATCCTCCTTTGATGAGTCGGCTCCCTCTTCTGCTTTCTTGTCCTCCTTCTCCTTTTCAGTCACAGCGACGAGTTCCTCACTGATCGCAGGCTCTTCCGTCTTTTCCGCCTTTTCGGTCTTCTTCTTCCTGAACATTGGCTTGATCTGAATCTTGGTACCAGGCCAGCTTCCCTTCTTGACAAGAACATTTCGGAGAGATCGAAGCTTAGCACGATCCTCAATTCCCTGTTCGTAGGCCAGGTCCACCGCCTGAATGACACTTCCAAGAGCGGCTTCTCCAATCAACAGGACTTCTTCTTGATGACCCTTCAAAAGTGCAATAAAAGGCTCTGAGTGGAATGTGAACTTGTACTTCTGCTTTGGCGTACGATCTGCGTGTCTAATCACAGAGACCATGCCCTTCAACTTCCAAGAATGGGTTGGCAGAGGAGGTTCCGGTACAGTAGATGTCTCCTCTGGTGGAGGATCTGCGACAGCACTTTGCTGGGCTGGGGGAGGGGACAAAATTCCCGGCAAGTTCACATCAGTAGGAGTAGCTGGGATCACCGGTGTTGCAGATGAACTGTATGATTTCGAAGGTATTCCACTTTCCGGGGGTAGAAGAGGGGTGACCGTGCCGCTTGGTGCGCGGCGTGATGTATCGTCGGGCTGCGAATCAGTGGTAGCTGGGTTGGATGCTATGCTTGTCCTCACACCATTAGCGCTCGACTGGCCTTGCTGTTCACGATCCTTGAATGCATTAGATGCTCGAGTGAATGGGTCAGTTCCGGACTCTGATGGCGCGGGCGACGGCATAGGGGGAGTGACACCACCGCGTCGCATCTTTTCCTTAACAAACAGGTCTTTGAGAATGTTCGAACAATGGTCGTAGTAGTCGTCATTATCCTTGACGAAACTCCAGCCGTTGACATCAATGACATAACTCTTGCCTGATGCTCGCAGCATATCGAAACCGCAAACTCTCTGTCCAAACGCAGTAGAAATCTTACTGGCCATTTCCTTCTCCTCGGGGCCAAGAGCTGTCACATATCGCAACTCTTTGCCATGGGTGTTTCTTCGCACCACGCCGTCTACAACCGGGCTCTTTCGTGTCTCTGCGTGGCAGTAGGTGGGTCCAACAGTGTAAGCCTTCACATCTTCGGCGTTGTCAACTTGCATAAAGCTTTCGTAGATGTAACTGCTGTCGGGCTCGGTGATAGCTCGAGGCGTGTTGAGGTCTTGGATGTAGTCAGAACTCTTGTTTCCAATCTTTCGGAATAGCTTTCGAGCGCCACCGCCATCTTCGCTGGGGAAATAGATGATAATATTGTGGTCCTCTCCACTCGTAGGTTTCTCAACGAAAGGCTTTCTGAGTGTTTGGCCATCAACGCTGATCGTGTTGCCATCTTCAATCATTTCCACCTTCTGGGGAGGTGGTATTTGTTCAGGATCAATAGGGTCGAGAGTGACTCCAGAGATTTCCTTGATGTGTTTCGACATTTCTGGTGTAAGATATTCAGGACCACCATCACGGGTAACCTCAACACGCTTTGGTGTTCGAACATTGATCTTGTCGAGCAAGTGCAGACATAGACGACGGTCCCAGAGAATTTGTTGCATGGGAACATCGTTTACGCAGAAAGGCTTTCGTGCCTTGACGTAGGCAATTGCCTTGTCCAGTGGGAATCCATCCGAGTAGAACGAAATAAGATAATCGCTGTCTGGTGTTAGTGATCGTTTTGGGTAATTCGGCACGTGCCTCTTGCAGCATTGAAGATGCACTCGTGCACCCCACTATGCTACATCAGCTCACCGAGAGTATTGACTTACCATATAGGCCAGTTCTCAACCTCTGGAATAAATAGATTAGTCCGGCTCTTGATTATACAATCTGAATTCGGTGAAATGCTTACCTTCATCGAGGATGACCTTATCGCCAAAGACGACTACGTCGAATTCTCGATTGGCGATCAGCCGGTTCAGAATGTTTCGACTGGGCTTGCTTCTAGCCTTGATATCGAGAGCGCAAACGCCAATAACACCGTATCGTGAGGGTTTCACTGCATAAAGTCAGACTCAAGCCCTTCGCCCTGGAATTTTACCAAGCGTTGAGTGTAGCAACTTACCCTCTCCCCTCTCCCGATGGTGGGGAGCCCGATCACTACTCGGGCTGTGGCTGCTGGTTGCTGTACTTCCACTGAAGCGTCTTTTGGCTCGACTGCGGGATCGATCAGGCCCTCCTTGATCGCGCAGACCAGACGTAGAGTTCTGCATGTTGTCGTGTCTGATTGCACGTTTCGTAAAGTCAAGTGGCTGCGAATTATGATCTCGAGCAGTTAGATGATGCTGATGAGGATTTCCTACGGCCGATTGACCGGCTTGAAGACTGGAAGTAGTGACGGTGACGTTGGAAACTTCAGCTTCGGATTGGACCAGCCCTGTACTTTTGCTTGTCGACAGGAATCCAGGCACAGATCGTGGTGGGGTTCCAAGCTCTGAACTTTGAGCTGATGGTGAACCACTAGGGATGCCGCGGGCGGAAGCAAGAGAATAGACGGATGTTCCCGAAAGTCTTCGAGATTGAAGGTCTGAAGAAGAAGATAATCGATTGTTCGCGGCGCTAGAAGCTTCGGACGAGACGGTGTGGGAATTCTCGGTGGCAGACGGTAAGCGGGTTCGCTGTTGGTGGGGTTCGTCTGAAAGTTGCGAATCGGTCAACACCTGATCTTCGGCGGTGGTCTCTGAGGTCATGGACTCGCGGCGAGTACTTGCAAGAGGTCGGGGGTTCCTGATTGGCAAGGACGACACAGCGGTTGTTGAGTTTGGGGACGTCGTGAAACTAGCCCGGCGTGCGTATGACTCTCTGGTGACGGGCTCGGCGCCGCGACTCTTCCTTGTAGCGGCAGCAGCAGAGGGATTGGCAAGAAGAGAGGCAGACGAGTAAGAGAAAGCACGAGCTTGACGGGGCGGTTTGGGCTGCAATTGATGTTGTTCAACGGGAACGTAACCAAAAGTTAGGGCCGAAGAATGAGGAAGAGAAGGTGGATTGGAGCGGCGAGGCGAGGAAGAAAAGTCGGCGGAAGGTTCGCCGGAGGCGGAGGTAGAGGGGCTAGTCGAAGGTCCGGGTCCAGCTTTTTCTTGACCTTGCACCTGTGCCTGTGCTTGTGTTTTTGCTGGGCTATCAACGGAATCGGTGCTAACAAGATTCGGGTCCGGTGGGTTACTCATGGTGTCCGCCGTTTAGAACCTCAGTAACAGATAAGTGAGAGTCAAGGTAAGGTCGTATGCGGATGATATGGAAGGTATCGATACAGTGTAATACCCTGTTTGATACGTCTGCTTGTTGCCGCTTATCCTTTGCAGTGCATGTACGTATTTCCCTGGAAACGATTTGATTGATCGTATTCTCTTCTGCCAAAGGACCCTGCTGTCAATTGACTCGTACTGTTAAGCTTTGTTTGTACTTTAATTGTTGGGCGTGCTCTGCAACCACGAGCCGATGAACTGTCTGACGTAGTTGAAAAGGCCCGTCTTATTAGGCTACCGAGCCTAAATTGCGTGCAGACAGAACAAAGCCAACGTTTCAGACGCTTTTCGATGTGTCTTGGGTAACGTCCAAAGTCGGTCTTTGTCCCACGGATTGATATTGGAGGGGTGAAACAAAGTCTCCAATTCGTAAAAAGCGAGATGGAATGGATATATATCAAATTAACGAAAGACAGCTTTGATGATGACCTGTTTTTCTGTCTCGGTTTGATTTAGGCCGTTACCATGTTTGGTGCTAGGTAAAGAAGGCAATGTGATTAGGTGCCCGCTGTGCCGCGATCTCGTCAGGTACTAACACTACTGCACCTGCCTACGATTTTTGATGCAAGTCACCAGTTGATGGGGGCCTCCTTCCCTTTTCCTCGCCTTGCAGAAACGAAGCTCCGCGATGGAGCTATTCAATGACGCTGGTGCGATGGATCGCCGTCACAAGATGTCGGTATTTTGGGTGACAGCTGTATTGCAGCTAGACTAACAGGACAAGGGCCTGTAAGTGTAAGGCCAAGCAGAGAAGAGCTGGCAGGCATATCTTCATCCATTGACTCTGTCTCTGTCTTTGTGCTTCTATCACTCTAACACTTAATTCCATGGAAATGTCTTGTATCGAAACTTTGTCAAGGAACAGCTGTTTTCCAAGTCACCAGATTCATTCAACTCTAATGTGAATCCATCTTACAGCGGGGTTCGCGATGGGATCATCCGGGGGGTGGAGGGTTTTTAGCGTAGGCATGATAGTGGAGAAGCCACTTCCAAGCTTTTTCATGTAAGTCCTCACGATCTAGACTGAACATCACCATACACATATCAGGTTGTTTTTTTTCCTTCGACGCTGAAAGGATTGCGTTCATGCAACACATGAGCGGCGCCATGCCGAAGAGTAAGACATTCTCCATTGTCAATGTTCCAGGCACGCAGCAACTAGGAAGAGGTCTGTAAGGGGCATGCTGGATTTCAGCACTATCATTGGACGAATAAGTCGTGGGAGGGACAGCCACGAGGTCTACAGAATGTCTTGAATTCCCAATTCGCTGGCTCTCAAGTTGAGGCGTGCGATAAACTTTGAAGGCGACATAGGGTTGTAGTGAGATGAACACCAGATCGTGATATCAGCTTAATGACATGCAGAAGATCAGCCCTGACCTCACTCGCTATTTCCAGACCACTTGACCAGTCGTCCAAGCCCTTGGCAATCAACTTGAACCAGTACCATCAGTTTCTATATCCGTTATCCGTCTTATCTCTGCTACCCTTGAGGTTACTGCCTCGTCGCAGATCCATCTCATCCTCACTGTCAACTACCGGTACCCCTGCAGCCGTTCATCGCTTGGACTCTCTCACCACAGATGACTCTATAATAAGTAAAACGCCTGCAGGAACGGTTGGCAATATCGCCAAGACTATTCATGTACTGTGTAAGATCTAAATCCAGGAGTAGTTTTGAAACGCATGGTCAAAGGATTGCATAAATGTTTCGACTTGGGGCTATGATCCTGGCATTGGTTTGAGGCTGATCACAGATAAAGGCGAGCTAGCTGTATGCGTTTCAAGTAGACCCTTATGACGATATATCAGATTCACAGTTTGAGTTGGTGATAACGATTCCTAATATTCAAAAGTCTATGCATTTTATAGGTAGAACGACCTAAATCAACCCAATTCCGAGGGAGCCTCTCCCTTAAAGTATGCTGTACACGTGGGCCATGGTATACCGTAACCAATTTCCCAAAATATCGCAAAACCAGATACCCAATGCATCATGTCATAAGTAAAAAAACAAAGCAATCATTTAATCCTCTGAAGGGTTGTATCCCCAGAGGCGTCTTCGCTCGAGAGCCCACCAGTGGGCAACCTCGTCAGCTTCGCGCACCCAGTCGGCGGCTGCACCGCCGTACTGGCTTTTTACTGCCTTGACCGTGGACTTGATAGACCACTTACTCAGAGCTTCTAGCTCTAGAGGGTCTTTGCCGAGATCTGTAAATGTGTATTCGAGGTCCTTCTTGAGAGGAACCGCCAGTCGCCAAGGTGCATCAGCTGATGTGACCGTGAGCATACCACCACCTGGGTTGATAAGTCCAAAGTTCCAAGCACGGCGGCCGTTAAAGGTCTTTCGGTATGGTCGAATAAGGGACTGTCCCTCGTAATCGTTGGCGAGGTCGGATGCGATCGCGGAGTCTTCTTTGTTCAATGATCCCGAGTTGACAAGGAGGTCAAGAACGGTAGGAAGGATAGAGATAGAGGTAACGTTGGCCTCATACTGAACTCGAGGGATGTTGGGGTGATGGAAGGAGATAGGAACTCGGAAGTTGCTGATGTGTCGGTTCTCGTAGGTACCGGTCTTGGAGAAATCCTCCTTGAACGCCTGTCCGTGATCGCCGACAAAAACAACCAGGGTCTCCTCAGCAATTCCAGTATCCTCAAACATCTGCATAAGCTCGCCAAGCCATCTGTCGGTAAAGGCAATGGTGTTGAGATATTTGTCGAAGTCTTGGTGTCGGCCGCCCTGGTTGCCCATGAACTTCTGGGTATCGTACCACTTGGGAACACCCCATGGATGATGGGTTGTGCTGGTAAAGTGTGACATGAACAGACGCTTATTATCAGTCAGGCCATCGTTAATGAACTTCTTAATGTGTTCCTTCAGATCTGTCTCAGGATAACCAAAGTAGTTGATCTCTTCCATCTTAGGGTTGCCGCGGGCTTCTTCGTCGAGCTTTGGCTTTGTGACCTTGAAATCGAATCCAATCTTGGCATCGAACTTATCCTGCCGATCGTAGGAGTCTGTAACGGCCTGGAAGAAACCGGGCTTCCACTGATACTCGTGGAACTTGGCGTGTTGGTTTCCGCCGAGTTCAAACCAGCCGCGTGCTGTCTTGTTGGTTTTGACCTTGTTGAACAGTTCAAGAATCTGGGGGATGCAGGGCTGATAGCTCTCGAGCTCGGCTTCTTCGAACATGTTGACAGCCATGGGCCAGGCACCGCAATGGGCTGCAGCGAGACTCTTGGTCGAGACACTACTGCTGGTCAGACCTCCGACAACGTTAACACCACCAAAACCAGGCTTGGTCTTATCATTCCACAAAGTCTTTTCGGGCTGAGTGCAAGCGGTGCCATTTGCGTAGGCATAATTGCCAGGCTTTCCGGTGATCTTCTCGAAGTTCGGCGTCATCTGAGCGAGTCGACCGGTGATTTCATCTCTGAGCTTTTCTTCGTGTGACTCCATAATGATACGGTGAATGTCGCTGCCTTGCTGGAGTGGGAAGAGCTCCTCGCGCATACTCTCCATAAGAATCAGAGCAACGTGTCGAATCTTGACAGAGCTGTTGGATAGGGCTTCTTGGATGGGCGCAAGGATTTCTTGGTCAAGGTTAGTAATTCGCATTGGATCGTTGACGGGGTTGTAAAAGCCCCGATCCTGTAGAGTGTTCGGGCAAGTTTCACTAGGACCATCCTTCTTATCGAGCTCGTCCTTGTATCGCTGGGGATCCCACTTCAGGAACCCGCTGGGAATAGGGTTAGGCAGCCACTTGGGAGGGTTCTCTCTGTAGTTCTTAACATATTCGTTGTTGTTTTTGCTGGGAGCCCATCCCTTGAAATCGCCCTTGGGTGCCTGCCACTTAGAGTTCTCGATGAGTCCTCTGAGAGGCCACTCGTTCTGAGAGGCGCAACGTCCAAATTCAGGCTTCACTGAATCGAGTAACCGCAAAGGCAAACTGCTGGCCATGTGGTTGTAAGGCTGGTCGGGGCGAGCGATCAAGGTAATGCTAATAAAGAGGACGGCGGCAGTCGTGATGGCCCAAGATGGAATAAAGGCACACATGCGTCGCTTCTTTGGTGTCGAATCCTCAGAATCCTTCTCCTCTCCATCGTAGTTCGGGTCAGGCGATGCATTCCCACTCTCAGAAGCAGATCCTCCGGTGTTGGAGCGCTGGAGGAAAGGCTCGGCGTTTTCGGGATCATGCTGGTACTGCTGATTTTGGGGGCGGATCTTTCCTCGTAGGTATCGAGACACTTTTATACATGTTAAATGATAACCGTAATGATGATGTAACGGATAGACATACCTGAAGCGATGCGCTTACCAAGACCCGACACGACGTTACCAACGGTTCTGTAAAGGTAGTTCTGGGGTAACCACGAGACAATGAGAATTATCAATGCCGAAACCACGACACTGCTGCTTTCACTGATGAGAACATTGAGGCCTTCGTCGTTGGCAAAATCGCCTGCGTCGCTCCATTCGACCTCGCCGCCTGTTCTGTAATGAAAGCCGAGTTCCGACGCAGCGGCAGCGAATGTTATTACACTATATGCGCCAACCGTTAGAAACAAAGCCAATGGAATGAATGTGAACAACTTCAACTTACGTGAGGATACACCCGAAAACATAACCAACAAAGGAAGCAATTGTTCGCTCTCGACGCAGTAGCACGCGACCCAAGAGAACTAGGAAGACATCTTGTAGAAAGAAGCTCGGTAGGTAGACAATAAAGTCAAGGGCTGAAATTGAGTGAATGTGAATATACAAATGTAGCAACTTTGCGAATAGTAGTGATACAAAATACACCGCGAAAAGATATGAGACTGTTGAAGGCATCTTGGGCCTATGTCATATCGTCAGACTTAACGGGGAGGAAGGAAGCAGGAAGATGGGGAAGGAGGGTGGAGGGGAAGGAATAAGGTAATATCTAGGCAAAAGCCAAGCGGACATAAGACTTTTTGTCAGATATACGAGAGTTAGCCTCTTCCTTCCTCTCGTAACGTACTTGTCTAGTACGGTTACTATTACTGTAGCTGAGAAGGGGCAGCCCCAGTTCCAGGTTACGAAACAAACCACAGTCAGTGCACAGTACAGGACAGACTGGACTGAAGTGAAACAGAGTGACACGCAACGCCCCTCACCCCCTGTAAATCCTCACTTAACAAGCGTCCTCCCCAGCCAGGAACATGACTGACAATCGGCATCAGCGCACAGTACGAATACACATCACCAGTGAATTGATGACAGAATTGGAATTACCTAGGGTTGGTATGTGGTCGCGTGTTGCGCTGCAGGTGGAGTGAGCCGTAAAGGTTGGGCGGTAGGTGTCTAGGTGTCTCTGCATTCTGGACTAGAGCCAAGAGCCCCAAGACCAAGCCATAGAAACCTTGACAAACAACATCTCGTGCATAATCGACTACGCAACCCCCAAGTCCTCTAAGACTTTAAGCTTACCTTGGGCTGCCTTTTGACGCCTTGACGTGCCCACAGCCTGCCTTGTTAGCCTTAGCCTCTAGCTTGTTTTTCGGTACCTTTTCTTTATATCCACTGTAACCCAGCCTGTCTGATGTGGCTTCTTTCCTTTGACGTCGACTGAGCCGCCCGCTGCGCCACGGCTGAAACAACACCTACCTTCTGTAAAGGTGCACGCCGTGGCCTGAGAACAGTTGATCGTCTCCAGCTAGGTTTCTTTCAAGGCCTGTCCTGCCTGTCCTGGTTTAATCTGCTCTACCGTATTCAAACTTTGCCTCCACTTTTCAACCAAATGGACAAAGGGGGCTTTTCTTTCAGTCCGGTAGTTAGGTTGATGGCTGATTCCTTTGTTGCCTGCCCCGAAAGCCCTCTTTATCCGTCCCATACCCAATTTGCTACAGCGTAAAATAGTGGACCTGATTGATATAATGCAATGGGTTACTCTGACTCTTTATCTTGAGTGAGCACTAGATCTCATCCCAAAACCTTGTACCCTCTCCTGTTGGTTGGCCCTGAATGTTCCCCTGGTGTTGTCAAGTCTAGACTGACACCAGTTCTGGCTGTAATCCCGAGGCGCTAATATCGGTGACGTTTACAGTGATGGTGGTGGACCTCAATTGTATCATGTTTATCCCTACAGCTCGAGCCTGCAGCCCATGGGCCGTTGTCGGCTCGGCTTTTGCAGAGTACGTACTGCGCTAGACGATGGCACCGCGTCAAAGATGCCAAAGACTTACATAGTGTTTTGATCGTCGTCTCCTACTGTGTCTTGGCTTGCATCCATTATACAGGGATGTCCAAGAAAATCAACAGAGGATGGTGGGGTTACCTTGCGTGAGGTAGATCATTTTCAGGTGCATGGAGAAACCGTTGTTTACTATGAATAGAAGGTGCTGAAAGGGATGACTATTGTTATCGCACTGATCTGATGAAGCAAACGCCCATACTATTATTCTGATCAATCCCATCCTCGTATCATGTTTCCTCCCATCTCGATATGCACTCAAATCCCCTCTCAGCTAAGCCCGCTCACGTAAGTAAGGATGGCTGCATAACTCCCTGCCTTGAACTCGAATACCCTTGGCAGCCATATGGTGTCACAAAACATTCTATCTAAAAACTTGTCTTGGGAATATTGGTCTTACGAGTACCACATCGGTTATGCCGTGCCGTCATTGGGGCTCAGGCATGTACACCGAGAACTCTCGCAGCCTTACTGTACAACAAAGCGACCGAGCTTGACCAAGCGCGTCTTCTAACGTTAGTTCTGGCTCGATGCGATTCATGTCGAGATGAATTGAAATCGAGAGGATTAGGCCCAATGCTTCGTTTCATCTTGGGTTTAGTCAGGTCCAGATCTTCGGATGCTATCCAGAATTCCAGTCCACGATTAACTCCCTCGCTAGTTCCGGGCCTTGCGCCATCGCCTCGCCGTGCCTGCCGGTTGGAAAGGACCCCTATGTAAGAGGCTGTTGAATTTGGCTGTTGATTATTGAACTTGGCTAGAGGGCGTCAGGTTGTCAGAAGAATTGGCTGTCAAGGGTATAAGGGACGAAATAATTTGGTCGCCTTATGCAAGCTACGGCTAGTAATTAGGCTGCTTTGATTCTGCAGTCTAAGCCTTAGAGGACAATTCTTTTAACACCCCTGGCTGTTAGATTCGGCTAGCTGGCTCTATCGAATTCAATTGATGCCGAATGTGATAGTTGGACTGACAGAATAAGTCGTACACCAAAGGCAAAGTAAGAGTCGACGCATTCCACTCTCTGTAAAATTCTTTAGGTTCCAGAAAGTGAACTACGAAGAGATATGGAGGTTCTAATCATATTCGCAAAGTTCATTTAATACGAAAAGAATTAAATGCAGTTGTGAGGTGGTAGTTTTGCTGTGTCTCAACGTCTAAATATTTTGTTCAACTCTATGCAGATGATACTGCCGCGCGACACCGCCAAAAATTGTAAATTTTTGGAGATGGATCCAGCATCATGTAGAGCAGCCTCCATCGCAGAGCGCAAGCGGGCATCTTTGGTGTAGCAACTCCTGTCGCTACTCGCACCATCCTCATTTAATATTATCATAATGCCTCACAAAGACGCTGACCACCCCGTGGTCAAGCGCCAGAAGACTGCGGCACCCGCCAATGCTTCAAAGTCCGCATCAGACTCTTCAAGGATTTTTGCGCCTTTCCGCGTATGTCTATTTTCTCGGTCGCCATCTTGCTATAGCTAACTTTGTCGCACAAGACTGTCGGTTTAGTATCTCCTACCAGCGTTCCTTTCACCTCGATTCCTCTCGGAAAGACATCCTTCCAGATTTCCACCTCGGTTGGCCGAGCTATTCAGACTTATGATCTTCGTCGCGGATTGAACCTCGTTTTCATCACTCGCCCGCAAACCCCCGCCGATATTACCGCCACCCTCGCCTGGAAGCAACAGATTTTTGCAGCATGGGGAAATCCTCAGAAGGGAGAGCCTCAGGGTGTCTGGGTCTACCAGAGGGGTAAGAAGGTCGATGAGCTTGCGCTGCCCGCCGACCTCGACGAGCCCATCCAGCAAATTCAGATTTTGGGAACATGGACTATTGTCGCTGCTTTGACCCGTATCGAAGTTTTCAAGACCGCCAGCCTGGAGCACTACACCACCATCTACACCACTCCTGCCAACGACCGAGGCAATGAGATCACGGGTGGCATTGTTACTATGCCTACTTTCCTCAACAAGATTTTCGTTGGTCGCAAAGATGGCTGGGTCGAGATCTGGAACGTCAGCACCGCCAAGCTTATCTACACTATCCTACCTCCTTCTCCCGATTGCGGTTCTGTAACATGCCTTGAGCCCAGTACTGCTCTGTCTCTCCTCGCTATCGCCTATTCCGAGGGAACTCTTATCATCACAAACGTTCTTACTGACAAGGTCGCTCTTCGCATTGAGGCTGGCCACTCGGAAGCACCAGTCAACTCGATCTCTTTCCGAACCGATGGCATGGGAGCTGGTCAGGATGGACGCAAGGATGGTGTTATGGCTACGTCGACAGCTGCTACTGGAGATGTCACATTTTGGGATTTGAACGGTGGTGGTCGTGTTATGGGTGTTTTGCGAAGCGCTCACAACCCTCCCTCCCACGATGGACCTCTTGTTCGCGGCGGTATCAGCAAGGTCGAGTTTCTCCCCGGTCAACCTGTGATCATGACCAGCGGCCGTGACAACTCTCTCAAGTCCTGGATCTTCGACGAAACCCCCTTCTCGCCTGTTCCCCGAATTCTCCACCAGCGCAGTGGACATGCCGGTCCCGTCAACTGTCTTCAGTTCCTTCCTACCGACTTTGAAGGCGCCGATGCTGGTAACAAGTGGCTGATCAGTGGTGGACAAGACCGAAGTCTTTGGGGATGGAGTTTGCGCCGTGATGGTCAAAGCACAGAGTTGAGTCAGGGTGCCATTCGCAAGAAGGCCAAGAAGATTGGTATTCTGGCTACCAGCGCTCTCTCTCACGGACCTACAACGACTTTGGAGGACCTCAAGGCTCCCGAGATCACATGCATGGCATCTTCACTAAACAGAGATGGTGGTATTGGTGCTATGCCTGGTAAGCAACCTGTGTGGCAAAAGATGCAGAAGAGAAAGCCTCAAGATGCCGAGGTTAGTGGTATGACCGGCTGGGAGAGTGTGGTGACTGCACACAAGAACGACAAATTCGCCAGGACGTGGTTCTGGGGTCGCAAGAGAGCAGGTCGATGGGCTCTCCCTACTGGAGATGAGACTAACGTTTCGACTGTTGCTATCAGCCCTTGCGGTACCTTCGCTCTTGTTGGTGCCGAGTCTGGTGGTATTGATATGTACAACCTCCAGTCTGGAAACCATCGCACACGATTCCCTTCAAGACTCACCCCAGCTCAGGCTCGCGCACTCAAGATGCAACAGCTACGACAGGCAGACGATGTCGTGGCACTACATGCTGAGGCCACTCGCCAGTTCCCCGTGGGCACTGGAAAGCATACCAAGCGTGTCACCGGTATCATTGTCGATCAGATGAACAAGACCGTAGTGTCTTGCTCCTTGGACGGCAAGATCAAGTTCTGGGACTTCTTGACAGGAAATCTGCTCGAGCAAATCGATTGGGCACCTATGACTTTCCCTACCGCATGCAGATACCACCCTGCCAGCAACCTCCTCGCCTTTTCTTGCGACGACCTATCGATTCGAGTGGTGGATATGGAGACCAAAAGAACTATTCGTGAGTTCTGGGGTCCTCAGGGCACCATCAACGATCTGTGCTTCTCTAGCGATGGACGATGGATTATTGCAGCTTCTCAAGATTCTGTCATCCGTGTCTGGGATCTTCCTACAAGTCATTTGATCGACGCTATCCGACTGGAGAAGCCTTGCAAGGCAATTGCCATGTCCGTTACTGGCGAGTACCTCGCTGCGACAATCGAGAACGAGCTGGGTGTGACACTCTGGACCAACAAGGCTCTCTTCAAGCACGTTCCCACACGCCAGATCTCCGAAAAGGAGATTGGCCAAGTTTCCGCTCCTACAGCTTCTGGCGAGAACAGTCATGGTATGTTGGAGGGTGCATTCGAAGAGGAGGAGGCCGAGGATGAGGATACCGTGGTGGCGCCTACGATCGAGCAGCTCAGCGCCGATCTTACAACTCTGTCTCTGGTTCCCAAGAGCCGCTGGCAAACACTGCTGCACTTGGATCTTATCAAGGAGCGAAACAAGCCCAAGGAGGCCCCCAAGCTTCCTGAGAAGGCTCCTTTCTTCCTGCCTTCAACAACAGGCAAGGATAACCCCATGAAGAACAAGGAGGAGGAGAAAGCAGAGGCGGAGAACACTTCTCGCGTCACGAAGCTTGAGCAGGCTCGTTTCGAGCAAGCTCTTAGTTCCAAGCTTCGTGCTGGAGCAGAGACCGGAAACTGTAAGCACATTCCCTTGCCCTGATATTGTTACAAAGCTAACTCAACATAGACGATGATTTCATCGAGCATCTCAAATCTCTTTCACCCTCCAGTGCTGACCTGGAGCTCCGCTCGCTCTCCGTCGGTGATGGCGACGAGATTCCTAATGAGCTGCTGCACTTCATCCGTGCTTTGACAGCGCGCCTCAAGACTCGCCGAGACTACGAGCTTACTCAAGCCTGGATGACTGTGTTCCTCCGACTTCACTTTGATCTAGTGATGGAGAACGAAGAACTGCTGAATGCTTTGAGTGAGTGGAAGACATATCAGGAGAAGGAGTGCAACCGATTGGATGGTTTGGTTGGATACTGCAGTGGTGTGGTTAGCTTCTTGAGGAACCCAAGGACATGAGAAGCATAAAATAGCAATGTTAGTTTCAAGAGTAAAATAATGGCGTTTGAATATCATGGCATGTTAGGGAGCATATAGTATACTAGGAATACAATATTCAATCCCAACAAGTTTTCAATCGTGACTGTTTAATGTATTCAATCCATCGACATCTTTAAGCTACTGACGTTCATAAACTCTGTTTGCAATTGCGTTCAAATGAGCCTCTTTCAACTCCTCCTGTCTGCGATTCCTACAAATACACAGTTTCTCCCCAACTCTTCTGGAGACTCAACTTCCTAGTCGTCTCTATCATATACGTTTCCAATTTCACCGCGTTTGTTTGCGCATTCACGCTGTCATCCGTACGGTAGTCGAATGGTTGTCGCGAACATGTTATGCGCTTGTGTCTGAAGAGGCGATCGTGCGAGAAGGTCCTGGCTGATCGGCTTTCTAGACCTGCTCGGCGCCCCAGCCAGCGTCTTCGGCCTCGCGCATGTTGGCAGGGGGCTCAATGGAGGGGACGAACTCGAGAGCGACGTAGGCAAGACCGGTGATACCGACGATGCCACCAGCGATGTAGCTGAGGACATTGCCGCCGAGGATCAGAGAGCCGAGGAAAACGTAGACTGTGAATGAATTAGCGGTGGTTCGAGTACAGTTCTTTTAGACAATTACTTACAGACACCACGGCCGATGAAGGAGAACATGAACGACGCATGTCGGGCAACTTGAGGGGGAATTTGGAACTCTGCGGTTTGTTAGCATTGGTCTACAGGTTTCAGTGACTGTCGCGACTTACCAAGAAGGCCAGTAACAAGACCAAAGATGATCATGTAAGCACCAAGAATGATGGGCTGACTATAGAGAAGCTATCAGTACTCGTGTTGCTGCGTCGCAGCCAGGTGCTCGATTCGACTGCGGATTTAAAAGCGATCGGCTCGAGCCCGGGTTGGTGTGTACGTACAGGCTGAAGGAGAAGATGGAAACGACACCACCGAGGATGACGATAACACCGACAACCAAGTTGACAATGCGACTACACGTAGACACGATGGTTAGCGACGACTTGGTTCGATTCAATGCAGAGACTGCTTCAATGCCCACTCACAAGATGTCTGAAGGCTCCATGTTCATTGTGTCTTTGGGGTTTCCTGGACTGCGCCGGTAAGAATTCGAGGTCGATGGAGATTATATGTTGTAGAGAGAAGAAGTAGGCAGCAGTCGCGTTGTAGGCAGAAGAATTGTTGATGGGTTTGAGGGTTTGCGTGGCCGAATGGAGTTGGAAAAGCACAGGAACAAGATTACGTAGGTAGCCCCGAAGAGGTGCAGCGGCAGCAATGCTTTAGCTCTAGGTTCCAGGTCCAAGTCCAGGAGATCAACCCCCAGAATCAAGGACCTGTTCGCTTTGGGTTAGTGCCAGCCACAGCCACACGGGTCTACCTCAACCAATTAGAGTCGGAGGAACTAAGAGTTGGTTGCGGAGTACGAGTCCCAAGTATTGACGAATCAAGATGGATGACCAAAAACAGCAGAAAGCTCAAAATCAAGGACCCTCAAAGAAACAAGGGCCTTTTGAGATGCCGCAGTCGAGTCTAAGTCAGGAATGATTGTTTTATCGCTACTAAGGAGCGGCGGCCCGGCCGTTAAAGGCTCGGGGCGTTGTCTTGCACGTCAATGGCGCAATAAAGAGCTCGTGAATTTATCGAGGCGAGCTATGCACCAGGCGCATCATGATACTCAGCTACAGAACATTCGAAATATTGGTATTATTGCTCATGTTGATGCTGTAAGTAGAATACCTCAGATTTTGGTCTCTCAATAAGTCTCACATAAATGAAAGGGCAAAACAACTACCACAGAGCGAATGCTCTACTATAGTGGTGTCACGCAACGTGTTGGAGGTGAGCATAGAATTAAAGGTTTCTGAGATTAAATACTAATGAAAACTAGATGTCGATTCTGGAAATACTGTGACAGACTTTCTGGATTTGGAGAGAGAACGAGGTATCACCATTCAATCAGCAGCCATCACATTCAAATGGCCGCTTCATCAATCACTCGCCCCAGGAGAACACGCAAAGACAATCAATCTTATCGATACTCCCGGTCATCAAGACTTTCGTTTCGAGGTTGATCGCTGTCTTCCTATTCTCGACGGAGCAGTCTGTATCATCGACTCAGTCAAAGGCGTTGAAGCGCATACAGAAAGAGTATGGGGCTCTGCTCACGAGTTCAAAGTCCCACGTATTGTATACTGCAACAAACTCGACCGAGAAGGCGCCTCTTTCAAAAAGGCTGTTCTTGAGATCGGTTCGCGTCTCAAAGGTTGGCCGCTGGTCTGCCAGATTCCTTGGTGGGAGAAGGAGGATTTTGTTGGTGTAATTGATATCGTCAACAGAGTGGGCTATCGATGGAAGTCAGAGCGTGAAAAGACCGTCTACAATACCGCTCAGCTGAAAGAAAAACTCTCAAGTTCTAACAAGGATCTTCTTCCTGAAATTGAGACTGCGAGACAGGCTTTGATCGAGGGTCTTGCGGATTTCGATGAGGCTATCATGGATGAGTTCCTCGCTGAGAACGAGAATATCGATGCGGCTTTGATCAAGCAAGCTATCCGAAGAGTTATTCGAGACGGTGACGGCCGTGTCATTCCTGTGTTTGCAGGATCTAGTTTCCGTCACATTGGTGTTGAGCCATTGATGGATGCTGTCACAGATTATCTACCAAGTCCAGATGAGCGCCCATCCGCAGAAGTTCGCGTTGGCTCAGCAAAACACCGTTTGATCGAGGTGCTCGAAAACAGTTCCAAGACAGCCAGAAGTCAGGTTGCCTCGATTGCTTCAGTTTTCAAGGTCTTCAACCACCCTAAGGAGGGTGTCATCAGTTTTGTGCGAGTTTACCACGGCACTCTTACTAAAAACGCAGCGAGTTTCAACACCAATATCTTGAACAACGAAAAGCCTATGGGAATCCTTCAAGTTTCAGCAAACATGACGCAGGATATTCAGACACTGGGGGTTGGTCAGATCGGAGCTTTGAGAGGCTTGAAGAAAGCTCGAACAGGTGATACACTCATCACAATGAACGGAAACAAGCCTATTCCTGAATCTTTCCGTCATGTCAAGATTCGACCACCAGAGATCCCACCACCCGTTGCATTCTTGCAAGTCGAGCCTTATGGTAACGTTGCTGCCCAGCAACTCCAGATTGCGCTTGAGAACACTACAAGAGAAGATCCCAGTCTCCGGTACAGCCGGGACCCAAAGACCGAACAGTTTACTATACAAGGTATGGGCAAACTTCATCTCGACGTGTCACTTTACAACATGAAGCAAAAGTACAAGATCGATGCCGACTTCGGTCCTATCGAGGTTGATTACAAGGAATGCGTCACAGAGCCTACGAGGCCACAATACACAGTCTTTGACCGTCCTGTCGCAAGCAAGTCCGGCAAAGTATCATGCACCGTTGTCCTGGAGCCACTTGAGGAGCACCATCGAGAGACTTTACTAGAATCCAGCATTGAGCGAGACGGAAACATATACCACGTCGCCATTCCCTTGCCGGGAGAGAATACCACTCTGAACTTTGACCCTGAAGAGGCGAGAGCGCAGCTTCTCAACGGTGCTATTGCAGGTCTTGCGAGGGGTCCTCGTCGTGCAGCTCCCGTTCACGGGTGCCACGTTACCATCACACTAGACACAGAACCTGGAGCATGCGAGACACCTACCGGCGGCCACTTCAGCAGTGCATCCAGGACGGCAGTGCAAGCCGCTCTCCGGGACGCATTCGAGAAGGAGCAGATTGGCGTTCTGGAACCTATCATGCTTGTCAACATCACCTGTCCAGAGGTTGTAGCCGGCGCGGTGCAACACGACGTTACAGCCGGCGCAGGAGGACATGTTTTGGAGGTCAACGACAGATCTGCGGAGTCTACAGGTGAAGATCATATTGATGTGTCCAAGATCTACACTCCTCCTGATCCGTACGATTCTATTACTTCTTTGAGGGGTAAGAAGTCTTCGGCGAGGGTGGTTGAGATTATTGCAAAGGTTCCGTATAAGGAGATGTTGGACTATGATAATCATTTGAGGAGTAAGACTGCGGGACGGCACTCGATGACCATGTTCTTTGACTCTTTTGCTAAAGTTGTTGGACATCGTGAGAAGAGTCTGTAGAGAACTTGTACAGAGATGTCATGTGAAGGGTTGTAAGATAGAAAGCAAAAGTGAAAGCAGTTATGTATACTATGTACCAAATTTATCAAGTTTACGCCATAAAAACCTCGAGGTCAAGGTCAGGCAAGTGTCGCTTACACCACCGCCAGGGAGTCAGAAGCATTGGCCCCTAAAAGCATACGAGACGATAAGAGATGAAATGATCTAGTTACCTTATGCAAGTTTAGGCTAGCACTTATACCACTTTATCTTAGTAGCTTAAGCCTTATGTGATAACTTTTTTGGCACATGCCTGCAGGACTACATCGCGATTTTGAGGAACAGGATCATGAATGTAAGCGAGTGTATGTATGACTGATATATGTACTGAATCCTATATACAAGAAAGAACTGGCGATATGCCAGGTCCTATCAATATATACCTTCGAAAGGGTATTTCCATCTCAAATTCCCAAGTGTCTATCATAAACGCCAAGACGAGTGAAATCATCTCCAAAAACGCTCATCCCATGCAGTACCTGAAAGTGACAGAAAGAAAACGGTAGCCTTAGACAGATCGCTTCTTGATGTTGCACTTCTTCAAGCATTCCTCAACACCAAGAGCAATGCTTCGAGGAATAGCAGCGCGGACCTTGTCAATATCCTCACCAGCAATGCTCTGACCAAAAGTAGCAGCAATAACATCATCGCTCAGAGCAACAACCTCATCAGCAATCTGGCCAGTACCGAAATCCTCAGCAGCGAAAGAAGCGACAAAAGTAGCAGGCTCGCAGTCGGGGTTGTACTGAGTGTGGACAGAGCCTTGGTAGAAGGGAGTCATCATGTTGGCCTTGAGTTCGGTGTGGATAACTCGGCGCTTGCCATCCTTGTCCATGACGCCGTTCTCGGGAACCATTTCGGTGATGAGACGGCCGGAGGTTACGACTTGGAGTTCGGCGGAGCGGGGGTGGACGTGGAGAGTGTTCATGCCGCAGGCTAGAGACATATGTTAGAGTTGTTGTATGAAGAGGAGGTGTAGGAGTGAAACTTACCATCAACTCGGCCAAAGGCCATCCCTGAGCCGGTACCGACAAGAGCAGGAAAGGTCTTGCGGTTAGCAGCGATGAGTTCGCCGCCCTTTCCAGGGTTGGGCTGCTTGGTGTTGAAGTCGAAGACGAAGTCATCGTCGTTGGGAAGAAGAGCGAAGCGATCAGCGGCACTGGTTTGTGTTAGTTGAAAGTCATCAGTGGGTGTTAGTTGGGGGCTGCTTACGTATCGGCAAGTTGAAGCTGGGCAGTCAGACTGAGAGGTTGAGATCGTTGAACATTGCGAGGAGCAGCCTCAGTGAAAGAAGTGAGAGCCAAGATGGCAGAGATGGTAGCAATGGTGAACTGCATTGTGATAGTTGGTAGTTGTTATAAGTGTGAGTTTGTATAAGTATCAAGAGACTGAGTTTATGTAGATGGTTGTTGAAGCTGTAATGCTTGTGAATGCAATATGATATTGAATGATAATCTCAACTTGACAGGACAACACCATCTTCTTATACCTTCTTGATCATCATCAAAGTCCACAGGATAATCAGGCACAAGATAGCTAAGCTTAGCTGTCTGACAACAGCTCTATCCCCAAGGCTTTGCCCTCTCAGAAATAGTCCACCGCCCTACGGAAACTCTAACATCCGCTGCCAGTTCATCATCAAGGCCAAGGCCCTTCCTTGGAGTCGCAGCGTCTTGGTGCTGAGTGATGCACTGCCATTGGTCATCTGCCGTTATTTCGAGATTCTGGGGGCTGTGCAAACAAGATCCAACAGGGCCGCAGCTGACCAAAAATATACCATTGACAGCAGAGTAAGCGCTTCTGCGCGTTAATGTCAGCACCAACGGATCCTGCGTTTCTACGGATGTTGAAGAGCCGATGGAAGCGTCGAATGAGGTTGAGGTTTTGTTTCTGTTGGTCGGAAACAAACCAAACACACGGCCCGCTGTGTTTCTGTCATAAGCCACCACGACCTATATGTGAGCCAGATATGGATTTTTATTGTTTCTATTTGAAACATTTGAGGGAGATATCTCATTATTCCCATCTTTTCATGATCATGTTTCTGCTTTTGATTCTCCCTTGCGGTTCTCCTTGCTGGTAGAATCTCGGTATGTCTTGTACTGAGGCTGGTCAGATTGACTCAGGTGGGGATAACAGAAGGAATATTTTCTGACTTGGGCTATCAAAATAAAGGTTCCAAGAGCTAGTCTGAGCTTGCATAAGATGAGCAAGTTATTTCATCTCTTATGGTTTTAGCGACTAATTCTTCTCATCCTGACGTGACGCTTTGAAGAGAAAATAACACTATCTTTTAGGTGTATAGGTTAGGCTTGCTAGGTAGGTAGTTTCATCAAAGTGTCAGGGAAAATGCGTATGTTCCTTCCCGTTCAGTTTGTCTGGCTCTACCGCCGGTGAGGTAAACTTCCTACCTATAATTCTATTCGGTTCATGATGATGTAAGTGGGTTTGTTCAACTTGCACAACCGTACCTGCCACACCAATGGCAAGAACAACCACAACCTTCACATCCACGTAGCAGTCGAATCTCTGCATTCAGAGAAAAGGATGAGACTCAGACTCATCTCTTATCCGGACACACATTAACCGCTGGCCCAGTGTCATTACCCCATGCATTACTCTTCATGCAACAGTTGGATGTGCAGCTGATCCTTCCAAAGAACCCCTCAAAGGACATGCTCTCTGGTGCTATTATTCTCCCTTCGATTGGTGTTGCAATTCTAGGAACCGTCCTTACTACCCTTGGATCAGGAGCGACAGTTGTGGCGCCCTCTCACGGAAGGAAGAAGAATGGACACCGTGGGAAGAAATCTCAGCGAAGTACCGATCCGGAGATGCCTCAACCTGAAGATACATCAACGACTACCTGAGCGCATGCCAGATGATGAGTTTCTCGAGGACTAGGATTACGAGAAGATGCGCCATCCTTAGAGCAAGTTAATTCTCAGCAAGCTATTTCAGCAGACGACTTTTATGGCTTCATGGAGCAGAGCTCTGAGGGTCATATTGAGCTCCCATCAACCAACGTGGGAGAGTTTCACCAAGTTCCGTCCGTTAAACCAGACAATACAATGTGAACGAAATCAGAGCCAATCAGAGGTATACTTGAGAGGGCATAGGGCAACAAAGTCATTCTAGGGATAAGCCTCTCCGGCAATGTTAAGTAGATACTCCTTGATACAGTCTGATAGCACTACTAACTAACAAAACAGCCTGAATTTGGGCTCTAGGTTGCTAAATGACCACTGAAACATAAGAGACGAAATGACTTAGTTGCCTTTTGCTGGCTTAGACTAGCACTTACGCTATTGAACGTAAGAAACAAAATTGAATCAGTCAGAACTTTGAATGCTGCGGCTTAAAGTGTTCCTCCACATTGTTTCGTACTGCAGCAGGTAATTCAGCCACTCCCGCTCTCAATAACTTTGTTTGGGGTTGAAACATAGCTTCAATGTTTAAGTTGTTAAATTGCTCTATCCACTTTGAATGAGGAGAGTCCTGCATGATCTGACCTGTCCCGTTCCCACTTGGTCCATTACCCTGGATGATCTATGTCTGTGTTTTTCTTTTTGTTATTGAGATCTCTTAAAACTATTGCTTTTTGTCTTGGAAATGACGCGGCAATTGTGAGGGAAAGTAGAGACACTGAGGTTGGAATACTGACTCAGTTGAATGCCTCTATTGTGCTTGAAGAATGCATTATCAAGTCCAGAACCAGTTATCCCCATATCATTACGGAGCAACCACATAGAAAGCATGGGGAAATATCCTCCACAGGCAAGTTCCAGTGGATATACAGTAAATCTGATCCCAGAACAGATCAAGGCCGACAACCGGAATGCTACCTTGAAATTTCGCTTGAGCTTATAGCATTGACAGTGGATTACTTGGTCCGCGCGATAGAATCGGCTGCAAGGTAGAGTTTTAAGCGATATTTGGATCCTCTGATAAGAATGCTTGTTTATTCGTAATCAGAAACTGTTATCCGATAAAAGATGTCGGTCTATGGAGTTGAATTGTAGATACGGATAATAGAGAAGAGAAATTCATGACATGGGAATGTAGCCTGATAAAGGATGGTCATTGTTTAGGCACTTAGAGCAAGCAGGAAGGAGCATTAGTGAGTTAGTTGTGCGATTGAGGAGGCAGGTGCTGCAAGTCATGCGCCTGCCTTCAATCACTGAAAGATGGGTAGTCACCTTCTAACCTCGACTCAACACCACGGCCAAGTGAATAAGTGATAAACAAACAGAATCAACATGACCCAAAGAAATAGAATCCTTCGTCCACGATTCGACGCCTTGCCTTCGCAGCTTCTACTATGGAGACACACTAAACCAGGGAAGCATGGCGTAGATCTTCCAAAGACCTAACTAACAAACGGTAACTAAAATTAATGTCTCCTCAATAGTAGGTGAGTCCTTCCATCAATCTTATTCTTATTTGGACCAAAAAGCTGACTCGCCTTAGAATTAACCTCGCAGCCAAGCGCGTCTCGACAGCCAATCCTGAGCCGCATAGAACGCGTCCCGTTCAGCCTGTTTGTCTCTCCGCGGGCAATCAGTTGTGGCTCCGGCTCTAACAGGAGCCGTCTTTGAAGCCGTTGTGACGCTAACCGAAGACACATTGGCCCAGGAACAGTTTTACTGTTGGTATGCGGTAAAAACTACCGTCAGGGGCTTTAAAATGACCAGCGAGCCAATGTGAGCTTTCGCCGCAAGCCACCGAAGAAAACGTCCAGGGGTTAGAACCATGGTGGAAGATGAGAGCACAATGGAACAAGGACGCCATCATCTTTGACAGGAGAAACAGGATCAAGACAAGACAGGAACCGATCCAGAATAACAATCCAAAACCATTACCGAGACAAGCAGCCATTGATGTCGCCCACAAAACCCCAGAATCCTGCTACTGGAACAATGCCTTCAAGGGAACAATATTCTCTTGCCGTATCCGGACCTTTGTTCCGAACATGCTGGTCTTATTGCCGCAGTGTCAACCCTATTTTGTATCGACGACTTCTCAATTAAGCTCGTCCTGTCATGATGCGATAGACTCTAATCTGCTCCAAGCACTATCCCCTGAGCCAACAGACTTGAGCAAGGCACAGTCTCAACCTGATTGGCTGGATCGGAACTAGGGGTTAAGCAAGGGCCAAGTCTGATTGGGAACAGTTTCATTACTCGAACCTCCATCACAGGAGAACCTCCACATTATGACAGGGGACCTCATGTTCATGCAGGTACGGAGAGGCCAGGGCTCAACATGGGGTCTGACCACGAGCCCACTCAGACGAGGCCCTCGCCTGTCGCTCAATCTCCTGGTCGTGGGTGAATGCGCCGGCGTCCGCGCTGTTGACCATTGCTCATTTCCTGGGGATCCATTTCTATCTCGCCCACTGTCGATCTCTTAATAGTCATGTCCTTGCTTCCTTGCCTGTCACTCACTCTTTCGTTTCCTTCCTTTTGTTAAAACGTTTCTGTCGCTGGTCCACAAACCTGTTGGCCTTTTCTCGTCAGCTTCATCACTCGTTCTGTTGCTCGACGACAATTACACTCATTTACCGACGCCAGCTGGATATATGTCTTGTTGATTTTTGACAAGTTCTTTGAAAGATTGGAGGTATTTACGCACATAATCAGAAACATACTTTTTGGAAATTCGAACCGGATCGACTATCTTTGATCGACGACAATCACAATGAGATTCATCAACGTTTCAGCTGCCCTTGTGGGTGTCCTTTCTGCGCCAGCAATCGTTGCTGGCAAGTCCCATGGCCACCGCCATGGTCAACATTCTGCTTTCGAGTCTCGCCCTCTCCAGAAGCGAGGAGGACAGTGCCAGTTTCCTACCGATGACTCCAACATGGTCGCTGTCACTCCTGATGCTAAGAACGCCGGTTGGGCTATGAGCCCCGATCAAGAGTGCAAGCCCGGAAGCTACTGCCCATACGCTTGCAAGCCTGGTATGGTTATGAACCAGTGGGATCCTAAGTCAACTTACGACTACCCTTCTTCTATGGTACGCCCGCGAAACATCAACCACCAACTCGAGAAACACTAACTAACACTTCTCAGGACGGAGGTCTCTACTGTAACGAGGATGGTGAGATTGAGCAGCCTTTCAAGGGCAAGCCAAACTGTGTCTCTGGCACTGGTTCCGTTGAGGCTGTCAACAAGTGTGGTTCCACCATGTCCTGGTGCCAGACTGTCCTGCCTGGTAACGAGGCCATGCTTATCCCTACTGTTGTATCTTCTAGTGCAACTCTGGCTGTTCCCGGATCTTCCTACTGGTGCTCCACCGCTGCTCAGTAAGTCATTTCTTTAATCTTGACGATCAATGAAGATCTCTAACCATCAACTAGCTTCTACATCAACCCCCCTGGAACTGGCGAGGAGGGCTGCATCTGGGGTACTGAGGACAAGCCTATTGGTAACTGGAGCCCTTACGTTGCTGGCGCTAACACTGAGTCCAACGGTCAAACCTTTGTCAAGATTGGCTGGAACCCCATCTGGGAGGACTCTGGCCTGAAGAGCGAGCTCCCTGACTTTGGTGTCGAGATTCAGTGCCCTGATGGTGGCTGCACTGGCCTTCCTTGCAAGATCGACCCTACCAAGGGTGGTGGTAACGTTGGCAGCGAGCTTTCTGCTAAGGGTGCTGGCGGTTCAGGCTTCTGTGTCGTTACTGTCTCTAAGGGCAAGACTGCTCAGATTGTTGCTTTCTCTACCAGCGGCGGTGGTTCCGGCTCTGGCGATGACTCTGATGATGACTCTGATGACGACTCTGACTCTGTGGACATTGAGATTTCCATTGCTGAGGCTAAGCCCTCTAGCACTGCTGAAGCCGAGCCTACCACCTCCGAGGAAGTCGTTGTCAGCACCACTGCTGAACCTACCACTTCTGCCGCCCCTACTACCTCCGCTGCCCCTACTACTTCTGCTGAGCCCACCACCAGCAGCGTACCTGAGACTACCTCTACTCCTGTAGAGACTACTACTGAGCAGGCCACTTCCACTACTGAGTCCTCTACTTCTGAGGAGCCTACTTCTACCACTTTCACCTCCGCTTCCAAGTCCAAGACAACCAAGTCCTCTACCAGAAAGGTCTACCCTACTGTCAAGCCAGGTATCTTCCGTGAGAACGGAACAAGCACCACCGACACCAAGTCCGAGACCGAGACCGAGACCGAAATCAAGGAGACTGCTGCTGCTACTGAGGTGGACTCCGGTGCTGCTCCCTCCGAGACCAAGGACAGTGGAGCTGGTCGTGACCAGGGCAATGCTGCTCTTGCTGGCCTCGTCGTTGCTTTCATCGCCGCCGCCTGTTTCTTCTAATCTATGTCCCCTTTGACGACCATTCACCACTGTCTCACCGCAGTTGGTTTTCACTTCACAGACTCTATTTACCACATACATTCCTTTATCATTGGTACTCTACATATATTATCAAGCCATATTTCTATCGGCGATAGTGTCTATTACCCCTTAACTATACGACTCAGCAGTCATATGGCTGTTGGGTCAGTTGGTTGACGATACCCGCCCCGGGTATTAATATTCTCAGGAGTCTTATTGGCTCTTTGGCCCGTGGGCATTATATATAAGTTCAACGCTTCTTTTCACGGTCGATATACCCTTTTTGCAATCATTGGAGACATTGGATATTCTTTGGAGGGGCAAGCGATGGTTTTCTTTTTTAGCTTATTAACGACGTATGCACACTATGAACAGAGAGTATGGTTTGGAGCTTGAGTATGTCGGGTGGTTAGGAGAGAAGAGAATATACGGGGACGGCTAGTTGATGGGATGATACTCTGGTCATCTCTAATAAAATGAAAATAATCTTGATTAGATATTTAATGGTGTGATGTACGTTATCGCACTCAGTATTGCAAATAAAATGTGTCTAATCATGATTGATTGCTCGAGCAAAACGTCCATTCTCTTAATTCAGCCAAGTTGCTATCTAATCTCTTTGTCCACTGGGTATCACAGTAAATGATCTTATACAGACGCCACCAAGATGGCTTTGTACTCCTTTATATATCCAACACGAGTTCTTTTTGTATGTCATCCTACTTGACCCATCCGGGTACATCATCAGGGTCGTAATCCTCATATCTCCTATCACGAACTGTCTGCCACACATTGGGCCAGCCAGCAAGCACAGGGCTTCCCTTGGCCTTAGCGCCAATGATAGCAAATCGTCCTGATCCATGAGCAATGAAACCGTGCATCGAACCCTGCTGCACGAGCGTCGCGACTGTCATCTCCACGTCTTCGGACGTGACCTCTGCGTTGCCCCATATCATACCCTCGTTGGGCCGGAGAGATTTGGGGCCACCAGGTGGCGGAACTAGCGTGGAGTCACCTTCTGGGTTTTGAGCATTGTTCTCAAGAGCTCTCATCAGAAGAGGGTTGACGTTTTGAGATCGGTTGAGACCGTTGGGTCCTGCTGGTACCCAGCCTTCCAGACGGCGTTGAGTGTATGTGGCGACTGCGTGAAGGTCTGCTAGGTCGAGAGTTGCTGCTTTGCGTGATGATGCGTCTGTTGGTGGGACGTATGTGAGAAGAAAAGTCTTTCGACTCAATGAGCGCCAGAGAAGTGGTCGTAGACGGTTGCTCAATGTCAACAAAAGACCTTTTTCGAAAAGCCAATCCTCATGTTGTGCTAGGTGATGTTGAAACTGGATAAAGTTGCCAGATCGAATAGCCTGGCAGATGGGAAAGAAGACTGGTGCCAGACCCTGACATTCTTGGCGCTGGAGCAACACCTGAGATGGAAAGCGTCCTAATAGCATGTTGCAGGGGATCAGATATGTGAGGATGTTGGTTCGGTGTGAAATCAATTGCGATGGAGTCTGAAGGTATGCTTGTTCGAGACATAACGCAGCCCGGAGGTAGTGATTGTTAGAGAAGTTAAAGCGGCCTAGATAGTATAGAAAGGTAACGCGCTGGGCAGCTGGATAGAGTGACAGAGGCGGAGAGATGGTAGAAATGTTGACAAAGATCATCTTTGCAAGATGTGTTCTCCGGCACTATCATCGTGTTAGCTTCATTCCATATAACATATAAGGGCCATATCATACCGCAAAGAGAAGTTTGAGGACAAGGTTAGCAAACATGTAAACGCCAACCTTCTTGCCTTCAGGTTTATCGTAACGACCGCTAGATCGGTCTGTTAAACAAGTAGTGAAGATCTTTTGAATAATCTCTGCTGAGGACTCGGCAATAGTCTTGTCTTCGTCGACGGCACGTAGACGACGCGCCAACTCGGGCTGTCTGTTGAGAGACATTGTGAGACGGGCAAGAGTTTCCGACAAGGACATGCTCGTCTTAAGAAGCATGGCTCCGTATGTAGGATGAGCAAAAGCCGTAGAACATGAGCTATATATCCCAATTAGCGATGGTTCTTTATGTGATGGGATAGGTTCGTACTTGACAAGACCACTCAACAACTGATGCGCGCCCAACAAATCATCATAATTCACGTCGCGCCAAAAGGCCATGTAGTCTTTCATAAAGGCGACAAAGCCGGGCCACACGGTCGCTTGACCCTCCGGCACGTCATCTTCTTGAGGTAGCGATTTCTCAATGACATTGTCGAGACCTTGTTGGCGGAATTGAGAGCGTAGTTCGGCTGCGAGGTTGTGGTATTGTTGTGGTGAGTTGGGCTCTACCTGGAGCCATGCACGGAGCTCGTCGCCATTTTGAGAGCGGATGAAATTACGGATTTGGGTGAGGAAGTCGAGAACTAGAGGCATTGCGGAGGGTTTAGGTGTTGTGAGGATGATGAGTTAGAGTGAGAGGGTGAAAGTGAAGGTCAATGGAGGTGAGCTTGGATTGAAAAGGTATTGGCTCCACTGTCTGGTGTTCTTGAGCAATGCTGGCACGGCCGTTTACAGTGCACCTTATAAGAGGCCAGAACACTATAACAAACAATCGGATTCGCTTTCTATTCAATTTTACATGTGTCGGGTTTTATAAAATTCAAACTCGAGACTGTTGTTCAAAGCACGGCATGCTTTTGTACGACTGTCCTGATAAGTAAGTAGGCAGGTAGTCGTAGTCAAGTTGCTTTGGGCGACTTGGACTGAGATGAGGTGGTCAAGATTTGGCCATTATGGAAGAGTTCGGCCTTCTTGTTGAAACATTGAAGACTAAGAAATCCCATAGACGAGACTGTAATTCATACATAACACAATGGCAACTCATGTGGCATCGGCTTTGTTGTTCAATTCGTCTTACCCTGCACTCCCCAATCATTCATTCCGGGCTGGTAAAGATTTGGTACGGATGAATGACAGCCTTCACTTAATAAAGCACAAGAGAGTTTCTTAATTATTCAATTTTTGACTATTTTTTGTTATACTATAATATCATAAATAGCATCGCTCATCATATCTATCCATTGTATTTTTAAACAGACTCAACACGCTGCACAACAAGAGCAGTCGCAGCGCCACCACCGTTGCAGATAGCAGCAACACCATACTCACCAGGCTTAAGCTGGTGTAGAAGGGTGGTAAGGATCCTTGAACCAGAGCTACCGAGAGCATGGCCCAGTGAGATGGCACCTCCCAGAGGGTTAACCTTGGCATTCTCAAGACCCAGGATCTTGGCGTTGGCGAGAATAACGCTGGCAAACGCCTCGTTGAACTCCCAGATAGCAACCTGGTCCTTGGTAATGCCAGCACGCTCGAGAGCGATGGGGACAGCCTTGGCGGGTGCAACAGGGAAGTCAATGGGTGCAGTAGCAGCATCGGCGTAACCACAGATCTTGGCCAGAACTCGAGAGCCGGAACCATATTGCTGGGCAATGGCCTTGCTTCCTAGAACGAGAGCGCTAGCACCATCGTTAAGAGTAGAGGAGTTGGCAGCAGTAACAGTGCCGCTTCCGTCGCGAACGAAAGCGGGCTTCAGCGTGGGGACCTTGTCGAACTTGACATCCTTGAAGCCCTCATCAGTGTCGATAACAGTCTCGCCCTTGCGCGACTTGACAGTAACGGGCGCAATCTCATCAGCAAAGGCCTTCTCCTCCCAAGCCTTTTGCGCATTGCGGTATGACTGAATGGCGTACTCGTCTTGCTGCTCTCGGGTGAGGTTGTGGTTCTTGACTGTGTTCTCGGCGCAGTTGCCCATGTGGAATTGGTCGTAGACATCGGTCAACCCGTCCTTGATAAGACCATCCTCCATCTTGACATGGCCAAAGGCAGGAAGACCGCTGGCGCGTGACACGTAGTATGGGACCTGTGACATGTTCTCCATTCCACCAGCGATCTGAGCCTCAGAAAGACCCATCTGGATGTTCTGAGCAGCCAAAGTAACAGCCTTCAGTCCAGATGCGCAGACCTTGTTAATAGTTGTCGCCTCGATCGACTGGGGCAGACCAGCAAAGATGGCAGCCTGTCGAGCAGGCGCTTGGCCGACATTGCCCTGGAGCACGTTGCCCATGTACACATCGGTGATCTTCTCGACGGGGACCTTTGACTTTTCCAGAGCGGACTTGATAGCAACAGCGCCGAGCTTGGGAGCTGATACTGACAAGAAGGAGCCGTTGAACTAGGAATTAGTTAGTAGGCTGCCATAGAGCCAGTTGTTTAGTGACAGGTCTTACCTTTGCGGTAGGAGTTCGGGCAGCGCTCAGAATGTAAGCGTCCTGAATCTCCTTGCGCAGGGCAGGTCGTGTAGAGAACTGTCGCGCGCCATTCACATGTCCAGCAAGCTGGGCCAGCCGGCCAGCGGATCTAAGTTGTGTAACAGGCATTTTCGAGAGATATGAGGGTATCACGATGCAACAGGAAAGACAGAAAAAAAGAATAATAATTCAGGAATGGGAAAGAGGAAGGAAAAGACAAATTGTCTGTATTAGTAGCACGGGTATATAATAAGACGACCTCGGGTATCGTAATCTACGGTCCTCTTCGGCTTTCAGCGGGGGAGGGCGCCCGAGGTGGCGGGAAGAAGCTCTCCCGTGCCGAACCCCAAACAATCCGGGGCACCGCAAAGTGACGTCGATAGAATTAATAGGTCCAGATGTACAAACATTTACCACAGCTTTGCAGTATAAATAAAAGTATCATCCACGAACGGTCAAGGTCAATCTTCTACCGTGTCCATCAGTTGCTTCGCGTCGAGCAAACAATCTCGCTTCAGCGCTCCGCTTGTCTCGGAATTAAATATCATTCCGAGAGACGGATCTCTTATAAAGAAGAGAGCGGTCTTCGTCCCCCGCGTCCATGTGAAAGTCCCGGAGCTAAAGGAACGGCTTTCAAGATGAGCCTCTGCAGGATAGTCACTCACGTGATCATGTAGAGCTGACAACGGCAAGTGGGGTACTGCCAAGCGCTGATAGGCCTGAATCAGTGCCACTTCTAATTGGCAGATTGCCACCGAACTTACGGATCCCTTCTGCTTCCCTGTGGAATCATTCAACCCAGTGCCTGTCCTATCGATGACCAATCTCCATCTCCGCTCATCACTGCATTGCACTACACATTGCACCGCTACATCCATCGTTCCCTAGAGACAGCGAATCCTGCATATTCACTGAAGGATCACCATCAGGGTCGCAGCTTCGCTTTTTCTACCTAACATCATCCTCCAAACCCTCGTCTCTACTTTCGCCTTCTCGCCTATCCGCCATCATGTCTACCGCTGCTCGTCGTCGTCTTATGCGAGACTTCAAGGTACGATGCGCTTCTGCAAGCATTTTCAAAAGCTTATCTTGCTAACTTTGATGGTAGCGCATGCAGACTGACCCTCCCGCTGGTGTTTCTGCTTCCCCGGTACCTGACAATGTCATGACCTGGTACGATCGCTTCCTTTGGTTTCGCCGCCTTCAAATACTTATCGAATATGTTATAGGAATGCTGTTATTATCGGCCCCGCAGACACCCCATTCGAAGACGGCACCTTTCGACTGGTGATGCAGTTCGAAGAGCAATATCCAAACAAGCCACCCCAAGTCAAATTCATCAGCGAGATGTTCCACCCAAACGTTTACGCCACTGGAGAACTGTGCCTGGACATTCTGCAAAACCGATGGAGTCCTACCTACGATGTCGCCGCTGTCTTGACCAGTATTCAAAGGTGAGGAGAAATAGCACAAGAGGGCCGTGCTTAAGCTGACCATGTCTAGTTTGCTCAACGATCCCAACACTGGCTCGCCTGCGAACGTCGAAGCGTCCAACTTATATAAGGACAACAGGAAGGAGTACACCAAGCGGGTTAGGGAGACCGTCGAGAAGAGCTGGGAGGACTGAGAAACGACCGGCACCCTTCAAGGACAGAGAACGGTATGCCAACGTCGATTTGTCCAGATATATGAATCAGGGTACTCAGTTTGCTCTGTATGTTGGAGCGCCCCCGCCCAGGGCGCAAGCATGTATGTAAATGGCGTTTGGGTGCGTTGGAGTTGGACTGAACTGCATTCGAGGCGTTGCGAGCGTCCAGGAAGTCCCCAAGAACGTTAGCTTATGATATCACGAGGGTTCATCATATATGAAGAGGAGTTTTATGTTTCTTGTAATGCTCGTGTCTCACTGTGTATCCATCTGGTATCTTGGTCTGGGTTGGAATGACTCAGACAGGTGTGAATTGTGTCTTGGTGATAAGAAGCAGGAATGTTGGCATTTGTTTGTCATTTCCATTTTAAATGAACTTTATGCGGCTCTTCCATGAATTCCATTGTCCTTGAATCACTAATATGCGCTACCTCGAAGCATTGTGATACTGATGACTGTCAATTCATGCGTTGGAAATCAGTAAAGATCGACCTTTGGTCATTTACCATAATAGGCAGTGTGTTGACTACTTGCCTACTAACAATTCCAATTCGTCCCTCATGAACCCCTCCACACAGCAACCCGACAATCCCAAACCCCCGGCACTTCTCCAAATTACTTTCGAGTCCATCAAAGACGGACCGGACCCATGGAACGGTCATGAACAGCACGGGACCTTGAATCTAACGTTCAAGGCCATAGAGGCCTAAATCTAAATCTCTAAGGGTTAGGTCCCCTAAATTACAGGTCGGACCCCCCCTGAGTAGCCCTGACACCTGAGTCCCCTCCCCGTTTCGGCCCCTCTTGGCGCGCGTCTTGCAAAGCTTCGGACCTATCACCTTCTCCAAAACCCACCGCCTCTGGTTGCCAACAACAAGACGTTGGGTTAGGCTGTTGATTTGTTGTTACTTGTTACCATATCGCATCGTCGATACAGTATCCGTACATCCATCCATCGACTCATGCAATTTGTTGTTGATTGCACGACAGACAAATCACACTTATCTTAACAACTGTATCGTGCATTTTAACCCCCCGTCCGTCCTGCAGCGAAACCCTGTACTCTTGGCCTGGGGCCTCTCGATCTGCGACTTTTCTGGCTCTCTTCAGACATCCACAGTCACTAGACGACCACACTAAACCTCACCTCTCTTTGTTTCGAGGTCGTCGTCTTCCCCCTCCTCTCGCCGCCATTTTGTGGCTCGTTGCAGCAAATCCACGGCCCGCATCTTCTGCGACCCCCCTCACAACCCCTGAAGGGTTCGCTTCAACGCAACCAACGATCGAGCCCGACTTTTTTCTCCCAAGGACGACAGCGCCGCGGCCCATGATAACGTCTGTTGCGTGACACATAGCCTGCGTTCAATATGTCGTCCGCAAATGGTATCAAGGTTGTCGCCAGGTTTCGACCTCAGAACAAGGTCGAGCTTGCGTCGGGCGGAACGCCCATCGTCAGTTTCGATGGCGACGAAACCTGTGTCCTCGACGTATGTTGTCCATTTGCGTTGCTGGAGGAAGCAACATACGGTGAGACTTCATGGCTAACGTATTCGACAGTCCAAGGAGGCGCAAGGTAGCTTCACCTTTGACCGAGTCTTTGATATGGGATGTAAACAACAAGATATTTTCGACTACTCAATTCGATCCACCGTCGACGATATTCTCAATGGATACAACGGTACCGTTTTCGCTTACGGCCAGACCGGTGCCGGTAAGTCTTATACCATGATGGGCACCAACATCGACGACGACGAAGGCCGAGGTGTTATTCCCCGTATTATCGAGCAAATCTTTGCCAGCATTATGTCAAGTCCCGGCACTATCGAGTACACCGTTCGAGTCAGTTATATGGAAATCTACATGGAGAGGATTCGAGATTTGCTTCAGCCGCAGAACGATAACCTGCCTGTCCACGAAGAGAAGAACCGCGGTGTCTACGTCAAGGGTCTTTTGGAAATCTACGTCTCTAGTGTCCAGGAAGTGTACGAAGTCATGAGGAGAGGAGGAAATGCCCGAGCTGTCGCTGCCACAAACATGAACCAGGAATCTTCACGATCGCACTCCATTTTTGTTGTCACCATTACACAAAAGAACGTCGAAACCGGATCAGCGAAGAGCGGACAACTGTTCCTTGTCGATTTGGCCGGTAGTGAAAAGGTTGGCAAGACCGGTGCCAGTGGACAGACACTCGAGGAAGCCAAAAAGATCAACAAGAGTTTGAGTGCTCTGGGAATGGTCATCAACGCCTTGACCGACGGCAAATCCTCACACGTTCCTTACCGAGACTCCAAGTTGACCCGTATTCTTCAAGAATCTCTCGGTGGTAACAGTCGGACAACTCTTATCATCAACTGTTCCCCCAGTAGTTACAACGATGCCGAAACTTTAAGTACGTTGCGATTTGGTATGCGAGCCAAGTCCATCAAGAACAAGGCCAAGGTCAACGCCGAGCTCAGTCCTGCCGAACTCAAGTCCCTGCTTAAGAAAGCGCAAGGACAAGTCACAAACTTTGAGAGCTACATCTCCAATCTGGAGGGTGAGATTCAACTGTGGCGATCCGGTGAAGCGGTCCCCAAGGAGAAGTGGGCTACGCCGGCCGCTTCTACCGATGTTGTTGCTAGAACCAAGGCTGAGAACAGGACATCTACTCGACCTTCTACTCCTTCATTAATATCAGATAGCCGATCCGAGACTCCTGGGATATCCGAACGTGCGGGCACTCCCAGTCTACCACTGGATAAGGACGAGAGGGAAGAATTCCTACGACGAGAAAATGAACTGCAGGATCAGATCTCAGAGAAGGAGTCTCAAGTTGTTACAGTTGAGAAGCAGCTTCGGGAAACCAAGGAGGAGCTGGTCTACCTCAAGGAACACGACAGCAAAGTTGGCAAGGAGAATGAGAAGCTCACAACTGAGGTTAACGAATTCAAGATGCAACTTGAGAGACTCACCTTTGAGAGCAAGGAGGCCCAGATTACTATGGATGCGTTAAAGGAGGCCAACTCGGAGCTTACTACCGAACTCGACGATGTGAAGCAGCAACTTCTTGATGTCAAGATGAGCGCTAAGGAAAGCGGTGCTGCCCTCGACGAGAAGGAGAAGAGGAAGGCCGAGAAGATGGCCAAGATGATGGCCGGCTTTGATCTGGGCGGCGAGGTGTTTAGTGAGAACGAGCGCCATATTGCGGAGACTATCGAGAAGGTTGACTCGCTTCACGAGCTCAGCGCAACTGGCGACAACATCGCGCCCGATGAGTTTAAGGCACTCCGGGCCCGCCTGGTGGAGACACAAGGTATTGTTCGACAAGCCGAGCTGTCCATGTACAGCACCACCTCTAGCGATGCCGACTCAAGAAGGCGACAAGAACTCGAGACTCGTCTCGAGGCCGTCCAGGCCGAGTACGAGGAGATCCTCACCCGCAACCTCGGTCCCGAGGATGTTGAGGAGGTCAAGGCTCGATTGGAGAATGCCTTTGCCAACCGACAGACTGCCCAGTCCGCATTCGTCGACGAACTCAAGACCGACATTGCTCAAAAGGCGGCTGAGAACACAAGAATGAAGACGCTGATCGACGATCTCCAACAGCGGGTTAAGGCTGGCGCCACCGCGCCAATGGCCAACGGCAAGACGATCCAGCAGCAGATCGCCGAGTTCGACGTCATGAAGAAGAGCCTCATGCGCGATCTCCAGAACCGATGCGAACGTGTCGTGGAGCTTGAGATCTCTCTGGACGAGACACGAGAGCAGTATAACAACGTGCTCCGATCGTCAAACAACAGGGCGCAGCAAAAGAAGATGGCGTTCCTCGAGAGGAACCTGGAGCAACTCACTCAGGTTCAGCGCCAGCTGGTCGAGCAGAACTCGGCTCTCAAGAAGGAGGTCGCCATCGCTGAGCGCAAGCTCATCGCTCGAAACGAGCGTATCCAGAGCCTGGAGAGCCTGCTACAGGATAGCCAGGAGAAGATGGCTGCTGCGAACCACAAGTACGTATATCCGATGAATTTCCGTTTTATGAACCTTGCTAATAAAACGCCTAGGTTTGAGGTTCAGCTTGCCGCTGTCAAGGAGCGTCTCGAGTTGGCCAAGGCTGGCAGCACTCGTGGTCTTAACTCGCCGGGCGGCTTTAGCTTCGCCAACGCTGGCAGCAGGATCGCCAAGCCTCTTCGAGGAGGCGGTGGTAGCAACGACGCTGCCCCCAGCATTCCTACGATCCAGAACCTCCAGGGCCAGAACGAGGGCAACACCAGCAGCGGTAGCAGCAGCAAGCGCGCCAGCTGGTTCTTCACCAAGTCATAGACGTAATGAGGGAAAGATAAATAAAGAAAAAAGAGCTCGCTGCTTTTTTGCTTTTGGGCACGGCGTTGCGAGCAGATTCTGTTAGACACACCACATTCACGCACCCTACCGTTCATACCCCTTTCCCTTTTTTCCATTCGACGATCGCCAACACCCTGTTCAACAAAGCTCTCCACACATTTGTTTCTCCCATGCTGTTGCTTTCTAACTTTGTCCCCGATTTCTGTTTTGTTTCTGATTCTATAAGAAGGCGATAGAGGATGGGGGCGGCTACGATGATTTGGATTTACGACAGGCATCGCGATGGGTTCACCATGACTGGGACGGGATGGGTCGTTATAGGGATGGAGCATTGGGCGCGAAGAGATGAGTTGAAAGCCGGCTGCAGTGGAGGAAACTTGCATATATATAGTCTTGTCACGACCACGTAGTTAAGGCACGAAGTTCAAGAAAGTCAATGAATTGAGGTTCTAACAATCTATATTTGATCTCACATGTATAAAAAGAAAAGGCTGAATAACAGAGGGGGATATCTTGAGGGAATCCTTGACAGGTTGTTCTAGCTATGATACCTGACTAGGTAGAACTATAGGGAAATATTCAAAACGGTTTCGTCATTTGAGGTGTTACAATGCTGAACTTTTAGATCTTGATGTCGCCGTTGCCAGGGCCATCTCCGTTGGTACCGCTCAAGGTAGCCAGGAGGATAATCTGAGGAATAATGACAACCATCAGGCCAAAGACGGCAGCAATAGTGATAGCGACAACCTTGAGCTCGAGCTTAACAATACGGTACCAAGCAGACTTGGAGAAGCTGGACCAGGCGTCACGAACGGTGGCATAGCCTCGACCACCGACAACAACAGGCTCGATGCGGCCGTTGAAAGAGCGATCAAAAGGAACGATAGTGTCAGCCTCGGCGGGGAGGAGAGAGGCCTGGACACGGACGAGAACAACGTAGGCAGGAATCTGGACAGCGATCTGGAGGAAGATAGCCAAGAGCATAATGCCGCAAACGCCGCTCTCGTTGCCATCGAACTTGGGAACCTCCTGACCATCCTTATCCAAAGCGTACAGCGTGCCGAGGCCGCTGAGAGTGACGATCTGAGAAGCGGCCCAGAAGATAACGGTAGGCCTCCAGGTGGCGAGGAAGGTGGTCTTGAAAGAAGGAATTCGCTGGTACCATCGAAGCTGAGACTCGGGAGTGATGACGATGTGGACCCAGGCGGTGCGGAGCTGGACGCAGATGAGAGAGCTGATCAGGTGGGCGATGACAAAGGAGTAAGGAGTGACGTGGTAGAGACCGCCGTTGATAAGTCCGAGACAGAAAGTTTGGATAATGTGCATCCAGATACCGCGGTACATGGCACGGAAGCCACCAGTGGATCGAAGAAGGCCGAAAGTAGCGCGGAAAGACGAAGTAACGGGCTTGCCCTGGCCAGCGGTGGGAGCGACAGGAACATCGGGAGAATTAACGGGCTTTGTCATGTCGTCGTTGGCGATAGACTCGACAGGGAGAGGAGCGTAAGCGGGAGGCTTCTCATCTTCGACGATGGCGAGAACAGGAAAGACCTTTTCGAAAGTGTATTGGCACTGGACAATGTTAGCAAAAGATAACGGTTAAACGATTATAGCGAAACTTACAAGAACCATAACAGGGATAAAGAGGATAAAGTTAGCCATAAAGACAAAGAAAGACCACTCAGGAAGCTGGTTGAGCTCATGGCCGAGGTCAGGCTTTGGCACGTTATCGCGCCGCATGAGCGACGACATTGCCGTTTCGGAAAACATGATGAACTCTGATTTTGATGAAAGGAAAAAAGAGGTAATGAAAATGAAGATGGTTATCCTCACGTTGAACGTTGATGAAGGAAGAGGAATGGTGAAAGATGAGGTGCTGGGGAGGGTTCTTTAAGTCCCCATGGTCAGCTGCGTTTACTGGCTGAAACGTAAAGCTAATTTAGGCAGTGACAGGGCGGCTCTGGGGGGCGAAAGATGATGCACAGCCCCTGTTTGTTGATCTACAATTGGAGTCCAAATGATGTAACAATATCTATGTACCGTCAAAATTACGATAGACCAATCTACTATGTCGCAAATATATCTAAAACATATAAAACATTTTATTTAATCTCAGTTTAAATGCAAGCTCAACATTACATCTAAATCTAGGTGTTCTCTGCATCGTATTCGGGTTCAAAGTATCCGGTGGTTACCGGATTGGGAAATATAGGACTTCTCCCTACGGATACCTATCCGTATACTTCTCACAGGATACACGTAATCACCAAACCTCCTCAAAACTGCCAGCCTTTACAACCGAGCGGTAAAAAAAGAAAGAAAAAAA